>NW_009617784.1:0-33202 GCF_000690535.1 Cariama cristata | reverse complement strand
TGAAGATGTTAAACAGAACTGTATCTCCTGATTCATAGCATTTCCAGATGGCATCACTCTCCAAAGCATGAGCATCCCTCCTTTCTGAATGCTTTTCCCTCTCTGCAAGTCTACTAGCGAGCATTGGCTGACTTGAGAGTTTGCAGTTTCATAGTTCTATCACTACAAAGCTTTTATCGTAATCATTTGCTCCTTCTCTGTAATTAACCAAACTCTGTCAGCCTGGCCTTTTTGACAGACGAAAACATGTGAGCTCAATGTTCAGCATGGCTTTATTCTTCAGGATTATTTCAGTTGAAATATGCAAATATGACGTACATACATGATTTCTATGTCATACAGGTAATAACACTTCTCACAAATTTGCCATTATAATATAACAGCACTCACATACATTCCATGGCATAAAACAGAGAGGGCGCACTGGTGAAATGGCATACTTCACTCTTTTCATCCTAAATTATTCTAATGTGTTGCAAACAGCCATTTGAATAAGCCTCCCTCCCATTCTTTCCTGCCATCATCCCCACCAGTATGTCTAACAAATCAAAGATATCAAGGTTAACGCTTTTAGCCAGAACTGCTATAGTTTGAATTACATTAGGGATCTTACCATTTCCTCCTGCAGTCATGCCAGTTCCACTGCTGCACAGAGCCTGATATTCAGCTGGAAAAATATTAAAATACTTACTGGAATATTCTTTCTTAGCTCATTGCTTTCAGTATCATCATTTACAATATGCCAATTAATTATTCCAATGAAATAATATGCCTTTCAATTATTCTAAAAACATTAATATCCTCACAGTGTTCTGAACCTGTGCAACATTTTAGCAGATTCAGGGTCTGCATCTGTTCATGAAGATGGATGAGTAAAAACTTCACATAGTGAACTGAGGCATTTAGGAACAGACATAAACTTCATGCTGGCCCTCCTAAACAAATGAACCATAACATATTCACAGCAAGATTCTCCAGAATACATACCTCCAAGTCCTAGCTCAAGGTGCATATTCAAAGTGATCACAAAACAGAAAAAATTTTCCTATAAATCTAGCCCATATTTAACTCCATTTAGTAGACGTGTCTTCAGGAGTTCATAGCAGATCAAGGATCTCTTATCGTTAAAAAAAATGATTAAAGTATGTATCAAAGTATCTGAAATGTCTCAGTTACCACTGGGTTCAAGTTCTTCTTTTGAGTTCAGAACAATTAACAGAATAAACTGACAGCTAGATCAGCATTAATTGTTGCCATATAAGTCAGCATTTTCCAAAATATTTGCACTTTTATAACAGCCCAAATAATTACACTGCTAAAATTAATAAATATTAAAAATATTTATGGAATTCGCTGTCTTCTCTTTAATGAAAATTGCACGCAACATACCTCCCAATATTATCATAACCGGCATATTAATATGTACCCCTCTTTGAATCAAATAATCACTGCCACTGTATGTGAAAGTAGACCTGATCTGGACATGCATCAGCAAAACTTTTAGTCTAGAATGGCAGGAACTTCTGCAAAGAGCTTCTGAGGAGCACACAGACACAAATGTCTTCCTTTCAGGAATTTTTTTTCACTCTCTCTGATACAATGCTCCTCTCTAAGAAATCTTCTCCTTCCCTCCCCTACTCAAAGCCCAAAGAAATGCTACATGAGCATTCTCACCCTACATGAGATGGCATTTTTTTAACAATTGAAGAGGTGGGCAAAATAACATAGGAAAAATAGTTTCCACATAAGTACATGTTCTGCTAAAGTAGTTCAAATAGAAAAAAAGAAGTCAAAAGTTCAAATATAAAAAAGTTTAAATATAAAAAAGAAGTCTCACAAAAGATTTCAACTCTACTGTACAATAAGAAGGGCCCACTGATATCAGCAGAGGCTGCTGGAAAGGTTCCTTGCTATTCTGCTAATATGTCCTTGGTGTTTTGCTGTTCTAAACAATACAGCATGTTATAAAATTGTGGTCAGCAAGTTCCCGATGAAGAGCTCACAACAGCTCAACCAGTCTGATTCGTTCCAACTGGTTTTGTCTCCCTACTGCTTTTCATAAAGCTATCAGTTAAAACTGAGATTTAAAAAATAAATCTAAAATTATTTTTGCCTACAAAGCAGATACCATGTTAGTATGAGATGCTTTTGAACTACGTATTGAATCGCATATTTTGTTTATATGCAACAACAAATTTGGTGAGTGAAAAGAATCACTCAACAAAGTTGGGCTTCAAACTAGCTCCCTGCAGTCAGTCACCTCCATGAAACCAGGGTCTCTTTATTTACTGGCTTCACAACAAGGACTGTGTCAGCACAGTCTTCTTGGAAGAAGTGCTTTCCTAAAAGCAGATTCTGCCCATGAGATTGATTAGGATTGCTTTCTTGCAAGAGAGAAGTTACGTCCTAGACAACTTTGCTTGGTGGGGATTTCAGTGACAGACTCAAGCATTTTCAACCAACTTAACTGGACGTTTGTTTTTGCATTGACTATCCAAAGGTTAGTTACTATATAAACAATTTCAGATCACTTGAAGGATATAGAATTCTGGCAGCGAACATCTGACTGACAGGTGTACCTAAAGATTTGAATATATGAATTACTCAAGATGCTGGCATGAATAACTTGAGTTCAAAATTATATTTTTTGTTATCTGCACCTATCAAAATAGTTTGTTGTTTGAAAATCTGTTTTAATGCAAGTAACAACTCTGGACCCAGATATTGTCATTTCCTGTCAGCCTCAGAAAATTCTCTCCTGTACTCTTCCAAAAGAAAACCAGTAGATTGCTCAAAATATACAACAATGTAACCCTCCTTATTTAGGGTGTAATGTTAATACAAAACTGAACTTTACCTTCCTAAAAATAGTTTATCAACGTAAAGCTTAGATTAGAATATATACCAGTAAGTATGTCGTACCTGAATTTTGCGCTGGGCAGGGCTGACAAGGCTCCCCAAAGGCATAGTCAGTGCTGGCACAACAGCACTCCGATTTTGTAACTGCACCAGTTAATGGTCTCACACATTGTCCTCTCTTGTAGCCACCATAGCATGTGCTTCGCATATGTGTATCTGAAGAAAGAAATCTCTCTTAATCCTGCCACAGTCATCTATACAAGTAGTATTAAATGTAGCTCAGGTGTCATAAACTGTAAAATAGTTGTCAAAACAAAACATCTTTTACCATTTCCCTATGCCTTTCACCAACCTATACCCTAACTCTACTCAGGACAGGAAATTCTTCTTCCTCATACTCCTAAAGTTCAGACATACAAACTAATGAATTAGTGAACTACTAGGGGAACAATCAATACTTAACCTTGAACTAGCAAGAAGCCATGGGGAAAAAGGACAAAGTCTCTGCCATATGACAGGGACATTACTGGCTTGTAACTTGAGAGGCCCACCAGCAGGATCTCAGAGCTAGAACCAAGTATATCGCAAAACTTCCGAAAAAAACTCAGTACTGTTTACTTTATTCTCAGAGTTGGAGGACTGATTTGATTTTAACAAGAATTACTTTCTCTCCCCCTCCCAACCTTGTTAGTTGTCTCTGATTCACCAAGGCTAAAATCACCACTGGTGCAACACCCTGGATTAAGCCCACTAAGGCCACATTAAAGCTTTTGTTTTCATTTTACACTTGAAAAAGGCAGAATGAGAGAAAAAGGAAAACCTGCATAAGAAAAAGATTGCAAAATACGCTGTTGTTAAAAAAAAAAAATCTTTCTTTGCTTGTAAAAATCAAAGAAAACGCCAGAAAACGCCAGTAATGCTATTCCAGTGCATAAAATTTTAAATGTTTATCTTTTCAGGTCCAGGGGTGACATTTCTTACATTTTAAAAACTAGCCCACAATGGCTGTCAGACACATTAGAATTTTAAAATCAAACTCCTCAAACATCTTTTGCTTGTAGAGAAACAGGCAAAAGTGGAAAAAATATGTCCCACTTTAAAAACAGGTGAAAGAGTAAATCTTCAAGCTTAGTGACAAATGAAGAATTTTACATTGACAGAAATGGGGCAAATTCTCACCTACTCAAAACTGACACAGCAGTACTCACCTCCAACAGCACTATGCTGTATACAGTCTACCTGACCTTGTGATTTGGCCCACACATTCTTTCTCTTTAAATGCAAAGAAAGAAAAAAACAAAAGAGCAAAGTGGGCTATTACAGTAAATATCCCGGAGCTATTAGTATCCACCATAACTACCACCCATCAATCTATGAAAAAATGGTAAATTCTACATTCAAACTTGATCTGTCCATCAGCCTAGCATTAATGCCTTAACATTGGTTAATTGAGACTTGCTACACATTAAGTTTGGCTTACCAACACACACGCGTCCGTCCAGTCCTACCGCAAGGCCAGGGAAGCATTCACATCTGAAAGAGCCATCAGTATTCACACAGCGCCCGTTCATGCATATTCCAGCTGTCTCACACTCATCGATGTCTGTTGGAGAATAAAATGAGCTTTATTACAAATTAAATCACCTAGTGTTCAATGCCTGGCTGAAACTTGCATTTGTGCAGCTTATTTTCAATGTATCCTACAGAAAAATATCAGGTGTAAATGGAAACTAGTTCAAGTAAAGGTTTTATTAGGAATAATGATTAATTCACTCTATGAAATGGAAGAAGAAAATGCAAAATTCAGGAGAAATAAACAGAACAAAACAATTTTGCGCTCCTTGGAGAGCAAAAAGTGACTAAATTTTCCTAACTTGTTCCCAAGAGGTATATATTCCAATTTAAGAGTCATTCAGGAAAAAACATAATGGGAGGAAGGAGGAAATTGTGACTGCTAAGACAAAGGACTTCTGTAGCATGTAACAGGGCATCCCCTTTCTGTGTTAACAGTTAGTTCATGCTGTAAGAAATCAGTTCAGAGAGCAAATTCAATCTTTCACCTCCTCTATCAGGTGCCTTCACAGGGCCACCAAAGATTTTCCCTTCCTCCTGCTGCGGGTTCAGTTTTTGGAAGCACATCTGAATTTCCAAAGTCAAACCCTACCGGCACGTAGTGTCTCTCTGGTGATCTGCATGACAATTGGGTTTTCCTATCAGATGCTCATTACAGCCTATTTTATAAACTTTCAATGGACAGACTGCACTCCAGTCTTTAAAGGAATTTGTTAATGATTTGAGCCTTGAGCAATTGCTGAGCACAAGATACCATCTTTGCCCAATAATAGTGCATTGAACAATAAGGCCCTTAGCAATGGAACATAAAAATGAAGCCTTATAATATTAGACTATCACAAAGGGATTTTAAATTAGTAAAAAATTATATAGGGTGCGTATACTGTTAATAGTAAGATCATTCTCTAGATACAGAGAGCATGCCATTATTTTATAAGTGATTAAGAAAAGGGGTATTTAAAATATTGTTTAGAAGTATGTATAACCTTTATAAAATAATCACTTCATAACAACTCCCCATAATATATACAAGAGACAGTGTGTGTGACAATTTCCTTTTTTCTGACCTTAAAAGGGCAAATTGAGAGTGAAACACCTCTGTGTTTTACTTAGTTTGTGTTGTTTGGCATAAAACATGGCCTGTATGATCCAAGATTCCTTTTTCAAACTGCATTTTAAAATAGAAGTTATATTTAAGTACACGGGCTCAATTTGTTTCTACTTCATCCTGTAATCTTTTGTTCTGTTTCACACTAATCTTAAATGCTTCTCCCACTTTAAATTGAGTCCTTACTCAGCGTAAATAAAAACAGAGTTGGGACTTCAAAATGTGCCCATACTATTTAACGGTGTACACAGTTATGTTGTTAAACAACACTGAACTCCTTTGACAGATACAAGTTCTCCTAAAAGGAAAAACACCTGCAACAACAACAAACTTTCCTTTTTTAAGGTTACTTATAGAAAGAGAAAGGCAAAGTTACTTTTTTCCTTTTCCTGTAGTTAATTTTTTAAAAAGATTTTGTAAGCTCGTAAGGGGTGAAATGTGCAATCCATTTTCTTTTGCACCAATTTACAAATGTGTTGAAAATACTGTTATAGATGTTTTAGAGAAAGGTAACATGGGTCACTTAGAATTGTGCAGATCAGCTGAAAACCTGGCTCCAGTAAAGATGGGGTAAAAAGTCTCTGCTTTTACCAGGGCTGAGATTCCACTCAGTAAATCAACTGCACACGTGGGCATAAAGTCCAAATTTCTAACCTTGCCAAGGCCCCGCTGTCTTCTGTGGTAAAAGTCGTCATTTGGACAACTTAAAAAAATACTAATTTTTCTGATTTTTGCCAGAATACCTCAACCTGGTTCTGGAAAACCAACTAATGAACTCATTCTCCATGTCAAATGAGTTTTTGCCTTTTCTGCTTAGCTTGCTCAGTAATGCCAGCTGGGTACACTAAGTCCTCTAATTTTAACCAGGAAAAATTTACTCAGACTACTAAACTGCCACTTCTAGTTGCCTTGCAATAGCTTTCAATTTGGAGAATTCCTGTTTGATCTAAAGATGAAACAATGCATGGAACAGAAATAATGCTTTAAACCTCTGCCTGCCTGATGTAAGTATTTCTGAAAAATCATCAGCAAATCATCAGCGAACAAAGTTAATGGTGAGTAAGTTTAGTATGTCTTGTATTACAGGGAATACACAAGACTATGGTGTAACATTCTTTTTTGGCATGTTACTTCATAAAGCCTGAGTGGAATTTTTTACCAGACAGCCAAGCATATGCCCTGTACTTATACTTAAATTCCAGTTTTATGGAACTAACTGTCAATTACAATATCCCCAACTTTGGGTTAGAAATTCTTCTTAATAGTTCAAAATTCAGCTTAGAGTGCATCAAATGAGACGTTTGTGTTGCACACTGCAATTCTTATATTCCTTTGTCAATCCCCTAAAGAGTTTGCCAAAAACACGTGTCCAATTCCATATCAAAATTGCTCAGACCGGTAGCCAATTTGCTGCTGAAATGTCAGTTTGTGCATACACACATTCCCAATGTCCATGAGCACTAACTGCATGTGCAAGCGTGGGCTTAGAGTTTGAGCTTGCGTAAGATCTTAATGCATTCACTTCACAAACAAATTCAGAATATGTAGTGTGAACAATAACTGTTTCAAAGGCTAACTGTTCTGTAGGACAGAAGTTATTTACTCTGTACATATGGTGTGTACACAAAAGACTCAATAAGGATAAATGTTAAAATGTGCAGGAAAAGACATTATTAAAGATCAATCTTTTAAACTTTTACTAACATGCCTGGAGACATTTACCAGAGAGTTGTGCTCTCTCGAGCCACTACATTCCTGGGAATTATTTCATGACACTTTGGGCAAGTGGAAGAAAGGAGACAAATATGAAGTTAGGAAAAAGTGTAATTTGGGTGTCAAGGTCTCAAAATCTGGTTTGATTTTGACCCAATAGCAATTTTAACACATAATTAATGTTTGCTTGTTCATTGACAGAGAACAAGGCTTACTGTAAGTGTTGAAAAGCAGTGGGAGAAATCCTTCATTTTACTATAAGATCTGTTCCAACTTTCAGTAGGAATCAGTTGAGTTGCCTGCAATTTTGGATGATTTTCAAATATTCGTCCTTTGATGCACAGAAGTAACGTTTCTCTAGGGCCAGAAACCCCTTTTTGGCTGTATCCATACTCCTGTTTAGCCAGGAGGCATGTAACTGAGGCTGTGAAGTTGAGTATCCCTGGTTTCTAAGTAGTTTGAAGCAATTTACATACCATCTTCCTGGATGGCATTTCAGTGCACAGACTGATGTAAAAAAAAAAAAAAAGAAAAAATACCAAAAGATGCTCAAGGCAAAAATCAAGACAAGCATTTGGGCTGAGCTTGCATCACTGAGTAACATCCCTGCTAACAACACAGAGAGCAGCCAGTGGTCTTTGGGAACACGACTGGCTGATGTGCCAAGGCCTGATGGGCATTGAGATCTTCCCTGTCAAGTCTGAGACCAAGTCTCACTGCCATCCCATACACAGATCAGCTGGAAAATAAGCTTTGGCAAAGCACAGACATCCACGTACCACTTGGAAAACAGGTAAGAACGGAAATAAAGCAGATTGCTCTAAGTGGCTGAAGGCTGCAGCCAACACAGCCAGTAGCTGTTAAGCTAAGGAGACACTTGTATGGATCTGCACTTTTGTTCATTTCAGAAACTGAAGAACAATTCATTCTCCCAATCAAAACAACCCTATTACGAAGCAAGGATGGGGTCATCTCTCCTCAGAAATACATGATTCCCCCATCTGAAGGATGGGTAGCACTGTCTTTCATATTTAGTACAAAAGTTATCAAATGCAAGAGAAGTTTCGGATGTTTCACTGGATTTATTGGCCTGGTTTGGATCTAAAGTCTAAGTCTAGACACAACAGAGTTGAGATTTAAGACTGGTACAGTGTTCAAGAAGCAATAGGACCCAAATTAATTTATTTTTCATGTCACTAACTCTCAAAACCAAATTATTTATTCAAACATTTACTTTGGTTATTGGTCCACAACAAGATGCTGCTGTGTAACCCAGTATGACTTTTTTTTAAGTTTGCCAAAGTGTAAGTAAGCACTTTTTCTGCCTCGATTCCAAGAGTTAAAAGATTTAATGTCTGCATCTAGGTCACACAGAGCGCTGGGCACTCCTTGGAGATGCTGTATTGACTAGGAACATCCAGGCAGGAATGGGAGAAAAACCCAAAGAAGGCAACAAGCCAGGATGTTTGGGTGGCCAAAGGCAGAAAATTTTAAAAGGCTAAACACAAAAAGTGAGACATACTGGAGCCAAACTGCAGACCTCACAGGCAAAAAAACCTGGAGTTTAACTAGGTCAGATCACAGAGTCCTTGATCAAAGAATATTTCCCACTGACTGGTTAGGGTGGTTGCTCAACACTGTGGAGAAGACCGAGTACTGTCTTGCACAATGACAAATCATTTTAGCTGATTAAAAAAGCACATCTGACAAGAACTCTGCCCAGTATTTCTTGTCCCCAAGGATCACTGTAAGGAAATAAGGCGATTCTGGAAGCTACCAGAGGGATATGAGTCACAGGCTTTGGGAACCCATAATTTATTTACTCACCTCTGCAATAGCGTCCATCGGATGCTAACTGGAACCCTGGTTTACAAATGCATTTAAAACTGCCATCTTCATTGATGCACATCCCATTGAGGCACATGTTCCTTATGCTGCATTCATCCATATCTGAAAACGTGCATAACAGACATAATGCTCATAACATTTAAGTAAAAGAACTCTTACTAGTTATATACAAAAGGTAAACCTTAATTTCTTTCTTAGTTGTCAGAGGTATATGATAATCAGAATCATATGATGGGATATACTGCACTGTCCTAGAGGATGTGTCAGAGCAATAGCTCCATTTTTTCATAAGGAATCATTAACATATAAAGGTATGCATCCAAAAAGAGCAAAGAGAATGAAAAATGGATAAATGAGAAACTGGACAGTTTAAGAACTGCCAGTTGGTAAAAACCATTAAAAAAAAGTGAGAAAGGTATGTAATTGAAGAGGATTTGCAATCTACATGTAAATAGAAGCTAGGTCAGAAGCAGCCTCCCATTTGGAATGCTAAACACAATTTTACGTTACTAAGAAGACCTGAAAGGGGAGGAGTGGGCATTTGTGTTTCGAGTAAAAACTTTTGTAACCTCCCTTGGATGAGTCTAAGATTTATGATGTGGGAGAATTCCCAGCACTGTGCTCAAGCATGCATTCTGTGGGCACTTTCATCATCAACTTCCATTTAAAATAAAACCTACTCCTTCCCTGGATTCAGCACGACAGGTCACATAGGAGGGTAATCACTAATCGTAGCTTCATACTAGCATTATTCACCCTCCGACCTAATGACATAGCGTGAGGAATTCAAACAGGAAAAGGTGGAGGTCCCAGACACTGCTGTTCTGAACCCTGCACAGTTACTGATATACACATATAGGAAAAAAAAAACCCCACACATCACCACAAGTACAGAGAATTCTGTGCTTGATTTCAGTAAGCTAGTAAGCTTTTATTTCCTCTTAGTCTTTATTTTGTCCTGGCACTAATGAAATCACTTTTGGACGTTACATCAAAAAAAATCAGCACTATTTACCAGTTTCATCTAAAGGACTATACACATTTACATCAAGGTATGGCACAATGCCATGGTCTTTACTGATTAGTGTGTGTGCACATGTATTCCTAAGAACAAAACTCAATACATTACAATGCCAGAGATGACACTGTTTCATAAGTGGATGCAACAGACATTCTGGCAACATATGTAATGGAATTAAAAATGTTTTACCAGACTGCCGATGTCCTGGTTCTTATTACTATTAGCACATGGTATTTGGTGGGAAAGGAAGAAGTCAGAATCGAGTTTTTTTCCAAAATATATTCATTTCCAAATATATTTAGTCAATATAGTTCCATAATAAGATACTTAAAAGCAGCTTATAGTGCTAAACTGTATCTAAAAAAGAGTCAGGAAAAACAGAGTCTTAAAATGTCTGTCTCTAGCAAGGATTAACAGAATCACTACTAGCACATAAAATCACTGGATCATAATGACATTACAATATATTCGGAATCGTGCTATTTTCCTTAATATTGCAGCTGTCTTGGACAGAAATTACATTTCTAGACATTGTGTGTTTTCTTTTTACTTACAGGCTAAGTCAGACAAAAATAATTTATGATTTAAAAAAAAAAAATCATGTATCTATCCCAACCAGGAATTTTGGCATTAAGTCTTCGAGCTGAATCACTGAGATAATATTCTGCCAAAAATGTTTCTAAGAACAGTGCTTGAAATTCCTTTAACGTATGAATAGATCATTGGGAACCCTCCCAAGGACCTTGGGAAGCATGATAAAGAACATACTTCTTTTCCCCCCCTTTAGTAAAGGTCTGGGAGGTAGGAACACATCAATTATGTTTACAAATTTTTCTTAAAACAGTTTTTATGGGCCAGACCAGACTGCATCTACATAAAACACATTGCTAGTCACCCAGTAAGATCCCATAAAGTGTGCTGTTAAACACACAGTAAAATCAGGCAGCATGTGACTTGGGCTTCATTTTAAAATGTACCACTCCCATCAAAGAAACTGCATTCTGCGATAGTGGTATGTGCTATTTCTCCTGCTGGACAGACATCCCGTTGAGGATTGCCAAGCCAAGGCTCCAGAACTGGCTGCAAAAGACAGTTTACTTGCCCTCTCAGATACAGCAAAAGGTATTTAGAAATTTGATTCCTTGGTCCTTCCCCCCTACCACCAGAGGTCCTTTTCTTTTTCATTGACATGAATAACTTCTTGCAACTGTAATTACTGATATGAAATCACTTCAGAAAAGTCTTACCTTCACAGTTTTTCCCATCAGCTGCCACTTGAAAGCCAGCATTACATACACAGTGAAAACTGCCATCTGTATTTATGCATCGTCCATTATTACAGATACGACCATTCTGTAAACACTCGTCAATGTCTGAAAGCCAACCAAAAAGAAAAATAACATTTTGGGGCTTTTCTTTTTTATACTCAAGAGGAATTTTCCCCATTTCCCCTTCCCCTAAATTTTTAACCCTACATTGAAACTATATTCACCTGAAAAATGATTTGTTTTGATTTCCACAACCAAAAGTTATGGGGATGGAAAATGTTCATCAGCCTGAAATTTCAAGTTGCTGTGAAAGAATTTCAGTGAACATCACCCTGCAGCTTTCTCAAACAAGGATCAGACCCTTTCAATTGGTTTTTTGCATTTTTGTTCATCATGAAAATATTTTTACTAAAGTTTAACTTAACAATAGCTAACTACTGAAGGACAGACGGGGGAAGCTTGTCTTTTGCTGCTGCTTTGTAAGATAACAGGAAAGTTTGAGACTTTCCCACCTCAGAAGATCTTTCTCCTGCTTATTTTATATTTGAAACATCAGCTCCTCATTTCCCTCTCTCTGCAGGAGGTGCTTGGCAAGTGCTTTGGAGGACCTGAATAGTGATATCACACGAAGCTGGCAGCTCTCCCTCTCCTCCAAAAGAGGGGAGAGGAGATGCTGAGACAGACTGTCTAGACATTTTTCAGATTTCTCAGTGTTCTCCATCAAGGCCTGGACCATCTCCCAGAGATTCCTGCACACAGGGGACTCTGCTCACAGAGATCTCAACCAGCCCATGCAGACCTATCTATTGTGCAACCATGCTGTCTTCCCAAATATCCTGGGGGTGCCCTTCCCCAGGCCCTCTCTGCAAAAGTGTATTGCTGCAGAGGAGGAAGCGGAGCGCAGGGTGTACGTCTAAATGCCACTGCTCTCTAGACATCTGTCTGAGGCAGAACTGATGCCTCTTGAATTTCTGAACCTCTATTTGCCTTCTCAGGAGCACTGTAGTTCTGAGAAGCTACTAAGAAATCCCTGAAAATAACTGTTCTGCAAGCAAGCAACCAGGCCAGCAGAGGCAAGAGCTGCTCAATGACAGCACACTGCAGCAGCAGCTTGCAGCCCTCTTGACCTCCAATAAAAATGTAGAGGCTTGATAAACCTCCCCTCGTTTGATAAACAAGCAATATTGATCAGTAATGCATAAAAGTGAGTTTTCCCTCTGCTTAGTCCATTTACCCCCACTTTTGTGGCACTCAGTTGCACCTAAGCCTGGCTTCAGCTACTCCACCAGTTTTCTTCCTTAGGACAGGCAAAAATGCTACAGCATCTTAAAATTATTCTGGCCTTTTACTTTTTAGAGTTGATTAGGATTTGTACTTTTATGCATCTTATGCCATCTAAATCATGGTGCAGAAAATTAACACAGAATCTCATTGTTCTTTATGTACACACAGCTGACCAGAGACCCACCACTAGTTTAGGTTACATTTCTAATTTTCAAATTATGAAATAACATTGTGGATTATTTTTTTGCCTCCCCTCAGAGAAACTTGCAAAAATCAAAGCTCCTCTTTCACTGGCATGTCTGTAATCACTGCCATCTCCATGGAAGGTCTGACTTCCTCCTCTCAGAAATGTCAGGTAGATTGTAGTAAGCACTTAACTATTAAAGCTTCGACTCCCATATATTCATAGTTAATCATCATAGAATTTCACTTTTAAGGTCCATTTTACATGCCCTCTTCTGCAACTGAAAAGCATTTTTTGTTTTGATCACTAATCATAATGTGACATCCTTATTCATCTATGTCTCCAATTAACGTATTCATTCAGTCAAACCCCTACTAGAATTATAATGGATCCTAATAACAATTGAATCAGTAGCTTTCAATGTGGACTGCAATGTTTAATCAGTCACCTATCAGACTCATCATGCAGAAAAAATCTTCCCCTTGAATCTCAGAGCAAGGAACAGATAAACATCTGGTCATTATGGAGACTTCATTTTTCACAAATGGATGTAAGGAATACATTTGCAAAAGCATATCAGCACAGACACATTGTGTATGCAAAAATAAAACCTCAACACACAAAGTAGTCATGCGAAGTAATTTTACAGCAAATGCTGATTTTGGCAGGCACCACTGCTATATGCATATTTTGCCAAATGCACGCCACAAGCCTTTTTCTTTATCCTAAAGCCGTCCTAAAAATTCCTTCAGAAAACAAAGATTCTGCACATCGTAGCATTTTCTGAACTGCCTGTCAAGCAAGCACAGTTCCCATAGACTGCAATGGAACTGCTAAGTGACCGCACTTTAATGCCATTAAGCTACTGGGCTTCTGACAACCATGTGTTTGTGTAATGAATCAGTCAAATTAAAAGCGTGTGACAAAAATGACTCATGAGTAAATTCATCACCACTGAGACTCCACTTCAGCACTCCTTCACCACTAGTCAGCTGAACTATGAAGATGCTTCTGCAACATGGCTGTTTGGCAGCAATTAGGTCAAATACTCCCAGCAACATAAGGCAGCGGTATTGGCTCTGCATGTCCTCTGGATAAGAGTAAGCTTCTGTACCACAAATACCTTTCTGATTCAAGGAACAAAAAAAAATTGCACACTAATACAGATAGCTTTCTTACGGCTTTTTAGACACTCTCTGCTTCAGAATGAGTGCACGCTCAAGGAACCCTCCTCTTAGTGCAGAAAGCAAAATATGAAGACAAGCTGGGACTCTGAGCATTCAAACATTCTGTTTCATTTAGATGCTTCATTTCTTATGGAATATCAAAGTAGTGATTCATTCCCCTGCCAGAAGTCTCTCATTATGACTTAACTATAAAGCATTGCATCCACCTTTACAGTCAAATTCCCACCCAAGACAGTTTGGGAGCCACAGAACCCTGGCAGAGGGCTGACCACCAAGGAGCTACACATTCCCCACTCCCATAGGAAGACAGGATGAACACTATCAGGACTATTGTTGAACCTGGCCTTCAAAACACCAATAATGGGGATTCTACAGCTTCCCCACCTAGAACTTCCCAGTGCTTCACTACTTTTCCATACCTTACTTAAGTTTGCATTGCTGTATTTTATATTTAGGTCTTTCTCTGACAGTGGGCAGGGATAACACACAGGCACTGTGCTCTTATATTTACCTACTGGAAGACTTATCTTCCCCCTACCTCTCTTAGTCTTTTAACAGTCTTTTATAGGTAAAGCATTTCTCCAAAAAACAGATGTTTAACTGTCCTTGAGACCCTCAAGAAGCAAAAGAAAAAATGTCTCAATAGTTTAAAAAACAAAAACAATGAAAAAAAAGAAAATATGTCTCTTCCACTTCAAAGTCACAAACGGTGCCAAGATACTTTCAGCACCAGACAAAATGTCTTTCTTCATAACCCAGTCTGAACAGCCAGCTCAGTCAGGTTAATCATTTTTACTGCCATATCTGATTTATTTTTTAAAAAAACCCTCATATTTAACACATCTGTTAAATTATGCTTAAAAACTACTTTCCCTCCTTGTATGTATACAATAGTATAGACACGTCTGTAAAACCGTAATTTACCTCGGCACTCTGTTCTAGTTGGCGTGCTTTGATATCCTATACGACACTGGCATATATAGGATCCCTGGGTGTTCACACAGTCTCCACTGATGCATGGATTCTTTTCACATTCATCAACATCTGCAGAACACAGACAATATATTTTTATTAAGACATTGGTTGAAAGTTATTAGGGTCTGTAGGGGTATTTTATTATTTTGTAGTTGGAGAAATACTATGCTTCAATCTGAAAGGAAAGGGGACACCACTGAATTCCCAGTAAAAGAATCCCATGTTCTAAGCTAAGCAGGAGCTGGGAAAAAGGAGTACTCAACAAGACAAGATATTGCATGTGTGAGAGGTAGAGGCCTTAATCCCATACCTCCACATTCCCAGGCCCACTGGAGACACAGATTTTGACAGAAGCAAAATCTTGCATGTAAGAGACAGCTAATCCTTGCTCCTATCATCAAGCTCTGGCTGAGCTCTAAAATTAAAGAGCCTAACAAGATACTCCTGATGAACTGAAAGAGGACATGTAAATCTTACGAAGCCTGAGATCATGATTGCTTTTTTTTTTATTAAACAATAGGTCATTTGCATACTCAAAGAGCTGGTAGCATTTTAAAGAAGTCATTTTTTCAATCACTAATAAACACATTATAGTTATGGGTTAGTAAAATAAGAAATCCTTACTCCTGTATAATTTTGTGTCAAGATTACAAGATTTGTTGAATATTGTCTTAAAGGTAAAACTGCTGGAAAAATGTTTGCAGTTCAAAGCAATTAGTTCTTGAAAGTCTATTTACTGGGTTTTTTTTTTGGAGGGGGGGCATGGTTTATTTAAGAACTCAGAGTTATTACATTGTGTGGAAAAGAATTTTTTTGTCTTTAAACCAAAATTCCTCTCTGTGCTTTACAGCAGAGAACTACATACCAATGCATTCCCCTCTAACATCCAGTTGGAATCCTTTGTTGCACTCGCAGCGGTAGCTCCCAGGAGTGGGAATACAGCGCCCATTAAGGCAGAGATGTCGGAACAGTTGGCAATAGTCAGTGAAGTTCACCGGCAAGATCACTAAAATAACAGAGTTGGAAAAATACTTTAATAGCTCATCATAATCATTTTTGGTTATCTGCAACTTGTGCAGCATTTTCCACTAAAAGTCAACACTTACCTTCCATCATAATGTGAATTACATAGTAAGATCAGCATTAAGAGAGAGAAAATGGCACTTTAATGTTGAGAGATTTGTCTGAAAACAGCTAGCAACTACTGATTTTTTCATTGTGGCAAGTCTGATCATGTTTTCCTTTTTTGCAGCACAAAAGAGGACCAAAGTCTGCTCATACCTAGTGGTAAAGTGGGTACATGGCACCGCATGTACCTACATTAAAAGCCTACAGTAGCAAAAAGCAGGTAGACTTGTTCAGTTATATCCATTTCCATAGACAGCAGAATGAGAGGAGGGCAGGGATAATCCTGGAAAGTATGCCTATGTGGTCTTCAGCAGACAGATGTGAGCTGGCTCTGTCAATGCTCCCAGCTGACCAGAAGCTATGTCAGTGCAGTGTCAGGCCTGAGTTAACATACTTTGCCTCTTAGGCTTATTAGCTCAGCTTGGTGCTGAACCAAGACTAAAAAGTTTCAGCTGGTGCCACTGCAAGCAGGGCCTGCTTGCATCTGCACAGAGCATGGGCAAAATGAGCTTGTGTTCACTTGCAAAAGAGTATGTGTCTATGCCAAACAATTTCAGGTGGCACATGGCTACTGCAGACTCTATGGGCATGTAGTAAATTCCCTGAGCAAGGGACAGAGTAAGGAACATATCGGTATTCTGCTCTGGCTTCCTCCTTGCTCTAGAGAAACCTAACCCATCCACGCGTATCACTGAAAAAGTTCTCCCTTCATGTTGGGTCAGCCTCAGTGTCCAGCAGACTAGTCTTTTTATCAATACATTTCCTACCTGGCCAAACAAGAGTGAGGAAAACAGCCTGAAAGAAGCTGCTTTCTCCCCACCAAGGTCTTTAACTATCACAACCTCATCAAAGAGCTCTTCACATTCCTCAATGCTGACAAGCAGCAAAGCTCAGAATACCCTTAAAATAGCAGTAATGTAACTACTACAATACATGGGCCTCAGTACAGACAGCAAGGATGTAATTTTTGAATCCTGTCTTAACAGGAAAAACACTACCAATAGGGTACACTTGCTGTAAGATACACGGTAACCAGGCTATGATTAGAAGGATATCCAGAGACTATACAGCCACATAAAGTATGCAAAAGATACCAACAGTTGAAGGGAACACATTGCTCCTGAGAAATATACGTTCTTAAAAAAGCTAAATGCAAATGGTGCAGGGAAAGTTTATTATTTCTTTCTTACCATGAGGTGGTGGAGCCCGAGATGGATAGACGATTTCTGGCTGTTGAGGAGGGTAAACACCAGGAAGGAGCGGCGGAGGGATGACATCAGGACGGCCCGGAGGAAGGTCAGGTCTTGCTGGCAGCAGAGCAGCTACTGTGCACAATTTGCGATACTCATCTGAAACATGAAAACATGAATGCTGGTTTAGACTCTTGTAGCCTTTCCATTTAATCCAACTTTCCCCCTTCTTGTTAGCAATAACAAACCTTAAGTAATCTGGAAAATCTGAGCCTGTATGTTTTCCTCATAGTAACAAGCTTTGTTCTGTGAATTGAGTCATTAATCCATAGGAGGAAATCAATACTACTTGTCAGAAGACTGCTAGTAAAAAGATAACATAACTGACATTCTGGATATGAAATTGAACAGTGAGGCAGGGACCCGATCTTAATCTATTTAGTCTTCTTTCAAGCAAAATTTTTGGTGAACTCAGTGGGAAGTTTACCTAAAGGAGGACTTTTGGACTTGATCCCAAGTTAATTTAATACAAAGCTTGCCATAGAGTTAGAAAAATACTGACCGGGGAAAAAAGCCCAGTTTCAACTGGATTCCTTAAAAGTGAACTTCATAAAACAAAGAAATATAAATATAAGCAATGAGGCAAAACCAATTAGCGAATGAATACACCAACACTATTTCCCTGTGAAAATGAAGTTTGCCAATAAAAGCACAAACCAAATGCGGTGCAGCCTAAGGAGCATAGACAAAGAGAAACCGAGTCAGATCCACACCGAGTTCATCCTTTTCCTGATGATGGGACAATGATCTATTTTGCTGTAAGCACAGTCTATGCTGAGTGTTATGTATTCTCCTATTGTTTATCTCTATTAGTGGCATCTGCCCTACTGCCCCACTTTTCTTCCTGTCCCTGACTCTTTTGTCTTTGGGAAGTGTGAGTTTGGAACTTGCGATCCAAAGAACGCACGCAGAGTATCACAATTAAAGACCACATTTCCAGCTGACCTAATTCATAACCACAACTTGTTTATACACAAATAACTATTTGTGCAGCCAATATCTTTGAACACCAAAATTTTGAAGTTTATGGCACAACAGGGGAGAGGAATTATACAACGAAAACAAAATACTACAGAGATGCATGAATTCCTGAAACAATATAAAATATGAGAACTGAAAAATAAATTCAGTGTTGGGAGAACCAAGCTGAATGCTTCAGCCTTCAACACTTTCATCTCAGTTTTATTTCCACCTGTAAAACACATTAGAAGCTCTTCCCGAATCACAGAGGATTTGTTAAATAAACATGGTAGCCTGAATTTCTGCTTTTCCCGATTATGATCTCTGAATTTATTTTAATGCTCTCAGGTGATCAGTTTGTTTCATGTGTCACTGCATTTCCCCCTGTTGTTCCTTAGAGTGATTTTAATCTTTAAATCTTTCCCAAGATTTTATTGTATTATGTATTGTGGTTTTTTTTCCTAGCTTTCTATTTTGCCTATTCATATGTAAGCTGAATCTACTCTCAATCAGTGGCCTATCTGTGATAAAACAGAGACATTCAGAAGAAACAGTCTCTGTGTATGTACATACACAAATTCCAACATGCAAATGTTTGCTAATGGTAGTTTTAATAGTCATTTCTCTAATCACACATTTTCTACAACCCACTGATCAGTCCTTGTGAAAGAAACAATACTGTATTTCTTTTTTACTCTAGATTGGTAATACCCAGTTATTCAAAGCCAATCCACCGGGAGCCTAAGCCTTCCGTGCAAAAAGCAGTCATGGCCTTGGGGCTGTGGATTGGTTGAATGGAATTAGCACACATGATGGGACTGCTGAAGTGCGAACTGAACACATGTGGATGGATGCCCAAGATACCACTTTTAATGTATTTACAGTGTCAATGGTAAACCCTGTCATTCCACATAAACAATTATTGTTGTGTTATGCAAAGAAATACAGTGCAAGCCTTTTTTATGGCAACTTTAATCTCCATGTATAATTTCTAGCAATAAACAGCCTATTTTATAGTAATATCTGGATCTGCTGCCCACAGTGAAAATGCAACCGCTTGGTTACATTATGCAGCTAGTGCTCCATTTTATATTGCAGTAAATTTCCATTTCAGAGTTAGAAAGACTTTGGGCCACTGACAGCTCTAAATTCCTCATCTTGCTTTCTCAGGATACATTATGGAATAACTGAACTTGATTAAGTAATGACAGCAATACCTTACATACATGTAAGGCCTTTCAAAGCATTTCAAAGCACTTTTGAAAAGAGTAATTTATAGTCTCAATTTATATCCCAAGTCAGGGGAAAAAAAAAAAAAAGAAAGAAAAAAAAGGTGGCATTTAGCCATGATCTGGAAGACCTTGCATGGATTTATGAGTCAGGAAGTCCTGGGTTCTAGCACCTTCTCTACCACGTCTCAGCCTGCGGCCTTGGCCAAATTACTTCACTTTTCCACCCACTTTATTCACCAGTTAGATATGAATAATTAGAAAGTCTATAAAGAAAACAGGGACTGTGTTAAGATTGAAAGCTTTCTCCTTGTCTTCCTATTTCAGATAAACACCAATAGATTGCATTATTTTGTTAGCATTATTCTACCCAGCCTTGGATAGTTAACATATTTCAATATTATCAAAGAGATAGTTACAGAACGAGGAAGAGTCTTCCAAGAGTTCTGATGATAGATCTCTGCTCCAGTATTACACAGTTTCACTCAAAGGATTAAAAACAAGAGTAATAAACACTTCCATACATGACCTCTGACAATTTCCTCAGAGTTACACTGCTGTAGTATTACAACCCCTATTCCTCCCTAAACTCTGCACCCCCTTGAGCTCCTCCCATCAATCCTTAAGTTTCTTGTATTCTTCTCTTCTAAAGCATTCCATTAGGTCTGCAGTCCTAAACAATCTCAAAAACATCTTTCTTCTACTCCCTCACACTTCGTTTCACAATCTCCTCACCATCTTCTCTAAATTCAAATCTCGTATTGTCTAGGGATCTCAATACACAGGGAGGCGATAAAGTACAGCACATTTTGGTAGCAGACAGAAATCGTGTTCTGTGTTAAACTTCAGGAAATAAAGGGTACCTCAGAAAGCTAGACATAAGAGGGAGGAAACCCCAGTTTTCCAAAGAGAATGAAACAGCAGAGGGAATAGGGATCTATTAGAAGGCTCCTTTGTTTACGTCTGCTTGCCCTAGCCTCCTTGAGGCCCTGAGCAACCTGCCATAGGAGGCTCTGCTTTGAGCTGGGGGTTGGACTAAACGATGTCCCAAGGTGCCCTCCAACCTCAACCATTCTGTGTAGTTCTTTAATGAACATATTACTGGTAAATGAAAATCACTGCCTAATTTAGTGTTCAACCATGCTCATAATAATACAGGTGGATTCATACCGGTGGATCTGATCGGGCACATTTCAGGAGCGGTGGCTGCACTGGAAGACCAGCATCGGCCACTGTCACAGCAACACTGCATTTTGGACAAAGGCTGGGGGAGCTGACTGCTGCAGCGCCCGTTGGTCAGAGAAGAGAAGCAGTATCCAGGACGCACATCTACCGAGAGAAAGAAATGGATATGTAATAATCAGTCCAATGAGGAATATGACTTTCACAAAAGGGAAAGGTCCCATTTTTCCTGGTTGATTACATTATCAATGACATAGCACTTGCAACATTACACCAATCAGAAAATAAAAGCCAGAAATCCAGAAATATCTAGAAAATACTTGGGCTGCTTTGGATTCAGGTGTAATACCTCCTGTGAGAAAGCTGAAGTGAAATTCAGAACAGTAATGAATTAATGGAGGCAAAAATAGAATAGAAACGTCTGTTCAGTATATAAGAAAATATTAAAGATAGTACCAGATCAATTCTGTTTAAGCTTTGATTTGAAAGCCACTGATGTACAGCAATAAACTCATAGCATTGCAGCTCTCAAAGCGTTAATTCATTTTCCATTAGTTATGGCTTCCCCAGCTGAAGTATGTAGTGATTTGACAACACATAGGCTTGCAGGGAAGAAAGAGCAACACAGCTTTAACTGGTACCACCACATTGTTTACGGAGACATGCTGGCTTTCTGTCTGAAAAGGGTAAGCACGTGCTGTACAAAGAATGTCCTGTACCCAGATTACATACACTCAGCTCTAACAACATTGCACAGAGACCCCCAGGTTTAGAGAAGGGAGAGAAAATGTTGATGGGAGCAAAATAAAAAAAAAAAAAAATAAATCTTGTGATATAATCTGAAGCCCTGAGCAATTGTTTCACAATATGCCACATCATGTGAAACTCAATACAAACTGTGGTGTGATTTGATGCTGCATGATAAATCAGAACAAGTTTGTTTCTAGAATATATGAACATTGCTGTCAAAACGTAGAGGAAAAAGCTGCAGGTACAACCTTAAAACAGCAGACACCATTCCCTAAAGAAACCATATCTCAGTTATCCAGGGCATGGTGGATTCATCTGCTTAGTAACAGTGCTTTCCAGAGTTTACTAGTTATTCCAATGGATATAAAAAAAAGCAGGGAAGTTTCTTATTATTTTGAGGAAATTGATATATAGTGATATGTTGGGAGAGTCTGTGATGGTTCTGCCTTTTATTAGCTGGAACTCTGAACACGGATATTACTGGCAATACAGCTAAAAGAGACAGTTGGCCTTTGCTTTGAAACTTTAGTTAGTTCACTGCTATTATCATATAATGGAAATCTGAAATGGAGAAAAAAAATCTCCTCAGTTCTATTACTGGTCCTCCATTTTCTCCTGGTACCCAACTAAACTGCCAAACACATACACTCCTTAATCTACCATTTTAAAGATCAAATACAGCTCTGATGGAAAGTATTCCCAGAGAGGAAACTGGTCTCCAGTATCCCTGGAGAGATATTCAGATGCTTGGCATGATGGTGGGCTGGACAATAAGTAAGGAAGTCCTCTAACAGACCCCTATCATCATCCTCTGTAATTCATCCTTCTGAGTTTTGGTCAGTACCAAGTTTTGAAACACTTAAAAGCAGTAATGGGGAGAAGTGGAAAACGCATCTACACGAGATCCGTGCAAGCACACAATGTGCCATAAAAAGGTAAACACACAGCAAACATCTTTGTCTACCTACAGGTGTAAGAGCTTATCCAAAAGCCACATCATTTTCAGAAAAAGACAGTAAGTTTGTGAGAAAAATGGCAAATCTTTCTATGTTCCTAATCAGAAGTGATTCTTTTTTTCCTCTTTCATTTTCCATTCCAAATGGTAGAACACACAAATAAGGGCAAGAACAGCAGGAAACAATTTTTTTACTGTTTCAGCTTTTATTATTTTAATATTTTTCACTAAAAAAATATAGTATTTTGAAAAGCAAAAAATCACCATGAAAATAACAAGAAAATTGTGCCTCTCTAAAAAAAAAAAAAAAGAAAAGAAAAAAGAAAAAGCCATCGAAAAGTAACACTGACCAAATAAATTTATGCCAGCTAGAAGTACAGGCTAGCAGCTTTCTTCATAGCACTCTTCATGTACTTGGGTTGAGATGTCCTGCTCTTGTTTCTGCTTTTCAGCTCTAGGAGATACAATCTTTGCTTCGTCTATTCTAATTTTTAAGGTTTGTAAAAATGGAACTCCCGGTTCTTCCTTTGGGTGTTTGGCTCCAGTGCTGCTCAGTTTGAGTCCCACAAGGGATATATTTCTCAGAAGCACTTCCTCATCTCTAACAGAATAGACACGTTCAGCTAACACTTTTCACTTAAGACAGGCATGTTGTAATTAAATCAAGATTACATGTTTTGCCCAGCTCAAATACAGATTTGAGCTCTGTCCTTGTTAATATGGCAAGTATGCAGTCTGCATATTAGACATGAATCCAAAATATCTGCACATAATTAATAGTGCTTCCCATTTAGCACGTTTTGCCTTGGACACAAAGCCAAAATTTTAATGATGGCTCATAGTCTGGCATATTACTTAACACAGTCTGTCATAATTTCAATACCGAATTCTTTAGTTGAACTATTTCAGCCTACAAATACAGTGGGTAAAAAAGCCTGGAAAACAGCAGGTAATGTAACACGGGTGTGAATGTTGGGCAGTCCTGACTGAGCAATGACTATAAAAAGTAAAAAGCAAATGGAAATTGTGCATCTTCAGAAATTTTCGGTTACAGAAAGGTGAATCTCCTTCATAAATATTAAGTACAAGCAGCAATCAATGATTTAATGATCCACAGTCATACAGGAGCTATTAATCTGAAGTAATAACTTCTACTGGCATTTTAAGTGTATAGTATGGATCCAATCTACCAAAATGCTGTTCTTGATAATGGAAGAAATACAGTTCATTTCTCACAACCTGCAGAAATAGAATGGCTCCATTCAAAATGAATCAGAACCTGAACTACTTCCAGATCTCTTGGGGAAGTTAATATTATTTGGTACTTTTGTCTGTGAAGTTATTTTTTTTCAATTTTTTCCCAAATTATTTTCTATCAAAGGTACTAAACACAGGGTGCTCTCCTGAACCACAGTGCTGGCACTGTGTATGAGCATTTAAATAAACAAGCCAAAACTGAGGAAATAAACCTTTAATTTGATTCTCAAATGACAATAATTGCGAAAAATTCAGCACTGGCAGTGAAAAAAGAAATTACTGCGTAAAAATGAGAAAAAAATAATTAATTGAATACTTGACCTGCCTCAGAGCAGGCTGCATGCTTCCCAGAAGCAGTAAGCGCTAACACTACTCTTTCGTGGGTTTGGCACTGCAGTGGCAGTCATGTAATTCACACAGTCCTTTGGTTCCTGGTCTGGCCTTTGGAAGACAAACTCTGCTCTGCCACAGTGAAAGCCTGAAAGAACAGCACGGCTAAATCATCAACATCATGAAGGTAGATACAAATGTCCCACATCCAGCTTATCCACTACTTCCTTTAATGAAAAGTATCTGCATTAAGGTCATAATAGTCAGAATGAGGGGAAAAAAAGTTGTTTGGGGTGATTACCTTCTTTCTCAAGTATATTTGCTTTTCTAAATAACTGCTGAACATAATGTGGACTAAATCAAAGACAAACATGAGAGGAAGAATATCGGGGAGATGTGTCAAACAAGTTCTGCCTATTTTAAGGCAACAAATATGGCATAAGAGAAAAACTGTAGTAAGAAATATGAAAGGGAAGGTCCCATGGAAAGAGGAAACACATCCTGCAAATGGAAAACTCATTTCAGACTACATATATAGCCACATGATATACTTCTATATAAAAGAAAATTTCAAGATCACAAGTTGAAATACATTTCTGGTACACTGTTACCTATTTTAGATATTCATGAAGGTTCATGACACCTACTGTCTTATTATTTACAGGACTCTACTCACCTATGCACTTTAAGCCATCAGGAGCTGTATAAAACCCAGGAGGACACTTGCAGAAGTAACTGCTAACTGTGTTTGAACACTCTCCTCCATCACAGATTCCAGGAATGGTGCTGCATTCATCAATATCTTCAAGGCAAAAAGAGAAGCAGAGGCAAGTTAGCTAAATTAGTTCCGGCACGAGAATAGGTATTTTATAATTAGTATTAATGATCAAATTCAGTGTGGTCTGAGACCTCTCCTAACTTACGTATTAGGGGCATAATCAGTAGTTTTGAATTAGGATCTTTTGTTAGGCACCTTATAAACATAAGTGAAACAGAACCTAAGAAAACATTATATCTGTAAATTGCAAAAAGCCAGAGAGTTTGTTTTACTGTTTAATAGTAACGGATGAAAATCTTAAAATGCAGATGGGATTTACTAACTGTAAGTAAACTATAACCCTTCCAGTTTGAATTCTGCACACTGAATTAAGAGAACTGTCATGGCCCCTGTAATGACTATAGCGATCAGGAACTTAACTGTTATGTCTCATGGTACTTCCTGCAGCACAGCATCTCCTGGCACCATACTGAGGCAATAGTTCAATACTGACTCAAAGGGAAGTGTAGCACCTACTGAGTTGTCCATCCCTCTTACTGCACTTGCGTTTTCCTTGGAAATCCCCCATAGAAAAGCATTGACCAGCTAGGCATTGTTTAACTAATGCAATCTGACAGCATTATAGCTCAAAGTAGGATGACTGCAAGCAACAAAAATCACCTTTCCTGGCTTTCTCCACTAAGTGAATGTTCTGAAGTTTCAACAGATTTCTAGACAGTAACTGAAATATCTACTGCAGAAGTCAGGCAATGTCCATAATTGCCCCTAGATTTTGTGAGCAATTTTAAAATAAAAGTGCATATCGTGATTTTCTTCACTAACAAATCTCAATCCACATACTAAATCATCATCACAGATCCAATGCAGAAAAATTATCAGTCTGCAGAAAAAAACCTAACAAATACCTTCTTTTACCAGATCATAGCTGCATATATGAGCACAGCGAACCTGAAGGGTTTCTTCCACAGCTAGGAGTTTATGTTATCTACAGTCATGTGAATAACAACCTATGCAAGCCCCAACTGCTCCTTAATTACCATCAGCAGCCTGCCTGTGATATGTAGTTACTTTCCTCCTGGTTTCCAGTGACTGTCTTAACAATGCAGCTGTATCTACTTAGCACTGCTCCCATCTTCTAGGAACCTGGAGTCCAGCTAAGCTTAAAAACAGCTCACTTTTCCATAGTACCTACAAGAACAGTCAGCAAAGCAGAGCAGAAAGGGAGGTTATTCTCTAGAGTGATCTAGACAACTCTAGATCTAGATCTATTCTCTAGAGTGATCTGTGACAACTGCCCATCACAGCCATGTACAATCACTCAGTTGCTCTCCCAAAAGGGAGAATTCAGCCAGAAATAATGGCATCACAGGACTCTGTCCAACCTCTCCTCCAGAGATCTACAAACAGATAGACACATGGCTATAATAATGATTTCACCAACCACAAAAATTTCTGAGATGAAATACTGCAACACCACCCAACACGCCAAGGCAAGGAGTGAATAGTATCGTAGTCATTAAAAACGATTGGAGGAATTTGAATGTAACGCCTAAATTGGAATTTGGCCCCAACAGATGGGGGAACACCCAAAGTCCCACAGGACTGTTAATGAGTGTTTTAGCAAGTAGACGATCTCTGTTCTACTTCTCCTGTGAAGACAGCAATTCAGTAATAGAAAAATTACCAATTCCTCTTCACCTAGGTAAAACATTGGATGCTCTAATACCTTTGGGGCCCCTTGCCTTTGCAGGAAAGAAGTGGAGGGACTGGGGTGGCATACACATAACCAGACCTTGCAGACCAACCCATCCTAAGCACAATTCTTCCCCAGCATCTTGCTAGCTGTCGTGATGTGGGTCGCATTCCTCGCTTGGGTGTGTGAGAGGGGTGTGACTTTTTGTTTGGTGCTACTTCAAGGGTGTTGCCAAAGCCTCAAGTCCGAGTGCCCTGGGAGTGCTGCTAAGAGAATTCTGGCTTCTGCTCCAGGATTATACTCCACAGGAGTCCCAAAAGTCTCAGTGACAAAAAATGTGGAAATTGAATTTTGGTCTGAATAAAGCCCTTAATTAACAGAGAAAAATGCAGTCGTAAATGGATCAGATTCAAGCATTTTCTGACTCAAATTCACCAATGTTTATCTTAAAGTCAGTGTTGCCACTGTTTATATAGAGTCTGACCTTTTTAAAAGCAAAATCATCACTCTTTATTTTAGGGTTGAGCCTAACCCAAACAGCATTTCACTATTTATATTAGTGTTGACATTCATATAAGCAACATTGTCATTGTTAAGTATGCAAGTTTTATAAAGGTAAGTATACTCAATGTACTCGCAGACATAAATGTCACTTGAGGAAAAATTACTCCCCTCAGTCACCACAGAAAAGTATTTACCTCAGCACTAATACAACTGGAATAGGAATGGTTATATGAAGCAGTGAAATAACGAAACACTTAAAATACAGTTTTCCACCAGCTATGCTAACACACTTAATTTCCCATCTTTCTTATTGCTTTGTCTCACTGTACCTGATGATTTCTATCATGATCTTACTTTAATGGGGACTTACTGAAAAAACAGTACTGGTAATTCAGCAGGTAGCTCTCAGTTCTACTAAATCAGTGACCAAGGACACATTACAGCCGCCAGAAGTCCTACTTGCTGGATAGGAAGTTAATTACTATAAGGCAAATACCTTGTCTTATATTTTGAGATTTCAACTTCAAAGTCAAAAGGATAATTTAAAAAAGCAGAATGGAGATTCCGTTGTTATGTAACTACTATGCTCTTAACTGTTGAATCACTCTCCTATTTCATGCCACTGGTATAAGGGTATTACTTTTAATTCTTTGAATTGTATTAATACCTACACAGCTTTAACTAAAACTCCTTGGTACATGCAATATGAAGATGTACTGAAAGTAAGTCTCTGTCTGCTGAGGTTCAAAAATTTACAGGTATGGAATTGAAGAAAGAAAACTTCATCCTATCTTTGCAGCCAGGCGACCACTCCAAAGGGATTTCACAAGATGGGGCAGGAAATTTGTGGCAGGATTTGGGAACAAACTAAGCTATCCCAGGTTCTTGGGTCCAGTCCTTCAACTATTACCAAGTGCAGGCTCTGAAGGTGGTGGTTGTTTGGGTTTTTTTGTTCTTTCTTTGGGTTTCTTTTTTTTTTTTTTACATGATTCAGCAATCAAAAAATACCATAGGAATGTTTATATGATGCAGCCTATTCAAGCCTACGGTTCTCAGTTTTTCACATAGTAATACTTAACAAGGCATATGTTCAGTCTTTCCTGTTCGCCATGTTCTTGGTACTTCATCCACAGAAGGAAACACTTGCAATCTTGTTCTACCCTAAACGTGGGTTACTTTCTGCCAAAACCATTGGCAGTCAATATGAAAACTGTGCTGTGTACAAACTCTTCTGAAATTGCTTTTCCTAACCTGCAATTAAATGATAAACTTTTGCTTTAAATAGGGATTTTTCTTTTGAAAGATTAAGTCATAATTCTTTCAAAATGACCAAAAAATTTTTAGTGCATCCTTAAAGGTACCTGATGCAAGAAAGGGTGGTAGATGCACAGTCACAGTGCACAGTCACACACCTATTTCATATTGAAAGTTTGCACTCCAAAATCACTAACCACTTATGAAATTTGTCTGTTCAAATTAATATAATTTTTGTCTAATGACTGAAAGGAGAATCAGTTATGAGAGTTTAAACATTATCTGGACTTCACTGTAAAGAAGATGAATCAAAACTGTGCAGTTGACACATTTTAGTACTATGTTCCTTATGTATCCAAAATTCTCTTAAAGCAAAGGAGACATCTATGCCTGATTATTACATTATATATAGAAAAAAATACTATCAAATCACAGTTAAAAATCAGCAAGATTCCATAATCACGCACTGCAAATTTCCACACTAATATTTAGCGCCTGCTGTACTTCCAAAATAGGATGACAAATAAGGGAAGATAAAATGTTTGTCCTTCTTTAACATCTGCAGCTGTAAGGATGAGTTTAGAGCATAGTCCTGCAGTCTTCACTCAGCAGTGTCAAACTCCTATTAATGTTAAATACAGTTTACCTGAGTAGGTGGGAATGTGTTGAACCTTCCAGTCATATACACTTTTTGGTTAAAAGATTCACACAGAGATATGTGCTTCAAGCATTTCTAAAGCAACATATCAGTTAAAAAGTATTTTTAGTTTTAATGTTTAATTTGTTTCAGATGTATCTTTAAGTCTGTAAAATGTTACGTGAATAAAAGGCTGGAAAAAACTGCAGGGCCAATATTTAAGATCCTCCGGTTAAGAAGGAGAAAGCACCATTATTCGTATTTGTTGTGAAGAATGCTATTTGCATACTGAAGGCAAAAGAGACTGGAAAGTTTGTTACAAATTTCTAAACAAGGTTGGCCCCAAAAGATGACTTTCCCCTCCTTTACTTTCAGAAGAAAGTTCTAAGAGTTCTTACCATCGCATTTTTGTGTCACTTCATTAAACTTGTGTCCAGCTGGGCATTTGCACTCAAAAGATCCAACAGTATTAATGCAATTTCCCCCTTGACAGATCCCAGGGATGGCTTGGCATTCATCCACATCTATCATATAAAAAAGGAAAAAACAGTCACTTTTAATTCATTTCTCAAGAACAGCCATAATAATTTATCTACACAGAAATTAAATATGCCTAAATCCATTCTTCACCCATCATAATATTATGATACTTGCTTGTGAAGACAGACACCAATTTTATAATTACTCTATGCAAAGTATGATTAAGTACAGTACTCTAAATATCTTCTGCAAGAAATCACATGGTTATTATTGTTACAGACATTAAACATCTAACTGCTATTGCTTTGTTTTTCCAAAACATCTGGGGAATGGCATACAGAGAACACAGTCTGCCAAAAACCAGGTTCCTTTAAAGTATCTGAAGCTGGGCACCCAAAATCACTTGCCCCTTTGAAAATCTTGGCAACTCCATACTGTGCATAGCCCACCAGTGCAGAGATGCAGGAGCCACGGAGAAGCAGTGTGCAATGTGCATGGAGAGGGCCTCATGGAGAGGCATGGGGAACTGCATAGTCATGATTGATGGAAATGATTAACTCGTCACTCCAGTAAGATCAGCACCAATGACCTTAGACTGTGCTTAGGATTTGGCTCAAGAAGTTTCATAGCCATAATTAATGTCTCAGGAGGAATTATTAATGACCTGCTCAGACATTCATAAATTTGGAGGTTTTTTCCCCCTTCATTTCTCTCTCTTTGCTTTTAATTTTTTCACTCAAGAGAATGAAACAACAAAGATGATATCACAGGCTAGGTAAGAAGCTCAAGACAAACATTTTCAAGAGGCCTCAGTTTTTGACCTCACAGCTGTTTTAGCACAACAACATGTGTGTCATCACTTAGCTGCAAAAGTGTTGCTATGGCTTAGTAACAGCTAGAGAAAAGAGACTCGAGGAGGAGTGGCATTGCAACAGGAGACAGTGGAGGTCTGGCTCACAGTCCCCAGGGGCTGCCCTGTGTCTGCTGCTCCCTGTCCTTCGGGAGCAAACAGAGCACTCGCCACTCTCCAACCCAAAGGCCTGTGCTTCCCCCATCTACCCAAGGACTGCCAGCTGCTGCTGGTAAAACCCAGTTTCTTGAGTTCTTGGGCTTCACACTAGGATCAGTTTCAATGCAGGGACACAAGCTGAAGGAGATGACACCTTCAAATTTCCCTTTATAAATCCCAGAGAGCCAGCTGTAATGTGTCTTGTAGTCTGAAAGGCAAAGTATTACGCCTGCAAGAGGCAATTTCCCTGGGAGCCACAAGTAGGAAGTTTCAGGAACGCCAAGGGGCATATCTGTACCACATGGCAGAGCGTTATGTGAAGATCCCCAGGCGGACTGACTGGGGTCCAGGGGTGCAGCAGCAGCCAGAGCAGTGCTGAGCCTGAGCTAACCGCTGTGCTGGGAGGCTCAGAGAGCTAGCACAGCCTCAGCACCCTCGACACAGCCACACTGCTGCTGCGACTCAAGCTACAGCAATATGCTGTGCTTTAATAACAGTAATCAGCCAGACTTCATGGCACTGTACTGACTTTAAAAAAAAATATTTAAAAAGTGAAGTTATGCTACTGAGTCACCATGTCTGTTTCAAAATCCCACCTTTTGGCTTTCATTTGCCTCCTTTATATCTTTTAAAATCTCAGCTGTGATATTAATTTAACTTTCAGCCAGCCAGACAAAGTCAAACTGTGGGCAGCGATATTCTATTTACTTTTTAAAACAAACTTGCCCTCCCCTCCGTTTTATTTTTTCTGACTTCTCCACACAATAATAATGGTTCCTTTTTCTCTTCAGAGAACCTGGATTTTATTTAACCTGTTTTCCTTTATTTAGATTGAATATGGACGTGAAATCCCTGAAATGTCTTCAGTCTGAATGGATGTTATCTGATTTCAAAAGGACTGGATTTAGTACAATTGCATGAAAAATAAAGCTAATATGTGGTTCCATAGCAGATCTGTTGAAATTATGAACACATTACAAGAGAAGGGAAAACTGGAAAGTACAAGTCAAACATACAGGGCCAAAACTCTGTTGGCACCGCATACAGATTAGCAGTAATGTAGCTGCATGCTAAGAAATGTGCAGCAAGCAGCAGTAGCCTTATTCCAAACTGCACAAACCCATTGGAGAGGTCACTGCAGCGTTTCTATGACACAAGAGGGATATAACTAGGTGCGGCATGAGTTCAGGGGTGTGGGTCACATATTTATGCACATAAGATTTCAGCAGTGTCCAGAACCTCAATTCACAGATTTCTGCACAATTTAGTTCTGACCTTTACAGTGAGAGGGGGATCAGAATGGCTGAGGTCAAAACATGTGCACATTATGCAGCAAACACAAACATGCCCATCTTGAAGTTCATCATGCCTGTCTGGAGGCACCAACCAGGACTTGGCCTGTGACAGAGGATACGTACATTTTTAATGCAATGGAATGTCTTGAGGTCCTTCATAGGAATTTATGATCAAATAAAATTACTCATAGATTTACAACCTTTATCTCCCCTATTTTCAAAAATATTGTAACTTATTAGAAAATGTTAGATTGAAATAAACTAGCCCCAAAGATATGATCCTGGGAATGTGTAATCCACATCAGTTTAATACATAGCTGCCCCTGTTAACTTTCTCCTGTTTCCTGCCAGACATCCAGACAATAAAGGAATTTATACAGCTGGAAGTATTAGAATAAAAGCCAAAAGCAGTGTAAGGACTTTCTATGGTAAGGCATACTCTGAAAGAAGTAAGCAACATCTGGGTGGATTTTATGATTTGAAACAAATGCAAATGCATTTCCAAAATTGTATAAAATATATAATAAGGCATTTCAAATGGCACGACAGGCACTTTTCTCCAGGTTGAAGCAGTGTAGCTCGAGTGATAAGACATCCAAGATGAATCCAAAATCAACAAATTTTAGCTAAAAAGTCCCACACCAGACAAATGGAACAGTATTGCCACAGACTGTTTTTTGCATGTTTCGAGTGCTTTCTGAAACTGAATAAATTCCGCCACAGAATGATCGAGTGGTACGCTCAGAAAAACACCATTACAGAACCAAGGGAAAGGGCTGCTGGCAGTGAGAAATTCATTAAGATGCTGGCTGCTCTCACATGACCTAAGTTACTAATGTACTCACTTGAACATCAGGCACTCACTGAATCATGAAGTAATGCCTCTGACAATATTTTTCCATTCTTCACACATATAGCTGAGAATGGCTTACGACAGGTTATTCACAGCAGTGTAACTCAATTAAGATTAATCCAGTAACAATTTCAGCAGCTTTTGGGGAAGCTTTGCTGCTAACTTACCTTGACAGGCCCCAGTTCGAATGTTTGGAATGAAGCCTCGGCGGCAGGGATGCGGCTGGGCAGGACACATTTCACAGGGATGGCCCCATGCTCTCCCAACTGTTGCACAGCAAAGGGTTTTTGTGCAGACTATTCCACTGAGCTGTCCCTGGCACATCTGGTTGGTTATCAAAGTGAAGCAAGGGCCGGTCCTGTAATCTGCACGAAAGACAGAAAACCTAATCAGCATCACAATAAAAATACACAATAAAAACTCATAATAAAGCAAAACAGCAGCACATGTAGGCAAGTCTTCTGCACACAAATTGCCCACCAGCCCAAGAATTTTACGTAGCAGTGTTCTGCAGAGGATTTTGCCAAGTTTTCTCCTCATTCAAATCCACTGAATATAAGCAGCGCTATAAATACATTGTGACTATATTACCAGGAGTCTTATATACTTAAGATTCTGCAGGTCTTCTTTGCTGCTTGG
>NW_009617783.1:0-13343 GCF_000690535.1 Cariama cristata | reverse complement strand
AAGGAGGTTGTAGTGAGGTGGAGGTTGGTGTCTTCACCCAAGTAACTAGCAATAGGACAAGAGGAAATAGCCTCAAATCGCACCAGGGGAGGTTCAGGTTGGATATTAGGACGAACTTCTTCACTGTAAGAGTCGTTAGGTATTGGAACAGGCTCCCCAAGGAGGTGGAGGACTCACCTTCCCTGGAGGGGTTCAAAAAACGTTTAGATGTGGCGCTTTGAGACATGGTTTAGTGGGTTTAGTGGGCATGATGGCATCAGGTACACGGTTGGACTTGATGACCTTTGAGGTCTCTTCCAACCATAATGATTCTATGAATTCTATGATTCTATGATTTTGGGGGCTCTGCAGAGGTGAAAAGAAGGAAATCATGTGGCCTTCAAGATGGAAAGTCTCATTGGATTTACCACCTGCTCCACTGATGGCCAACAGACCAACTTTTAAGGTGTTCAGAATATATTTTGGTAGTGAGTATAGTTTTAGCAGAAAAATTTAATCAAGTTACCCCTGTTAAATATTTATCCAATTATGCAAGTGACAAGTGAAAAATGAATGAATCCCTTTTAACGTAATATAAAATAGCACATAGCAGAAGGGAATTTTATCATTAAAGATATAATGAGATCATGAACACCTCCAAAGGGGTGAGTTAATCAAATAAAGCCATAATATGACAAGCAGCCTGTCAGAAGAAATTCTATTTGCTGCAGTATGCGAGTTGCATTTGAGTTAATAATTGAGTCGCGTAACCATTCTACCAACCTTGTTAGACGATGTCACACTCAGCTTCATTGATGAAGGAGGACAAAAGTAGATTGTATGAAAGGGGAATTCCAAGAGCTGATATTGACAGTGGGTGTAATTACAGGAACTGCTGACAGTTACAGACCTTTCCTCCAGGCACGTAATGTGTAATGCACTCCTTTCTCCAAAACAATAATAACCCCCACCACTAAGTATAGATATAAGTATATTTGAAGAACTAGTTGTATAGAGAGAACAGCCTGAAGCATACGGCAGAGGAGACTCAAGTTATTGATTTTTCTTTTGAAAAGCAAGAGTTTAGGGCCGCATCCTTAGCTGGTCCAAAACCTTAAAGCTCCATTGACTTCAGCTGAGCTCTGGTGATTTACATAGGCTAATGCTCTGTCTCACAGTATGTAATCTTTTCCCATTAATGTTTACCTGCTGTGCCATAATGACTACAAAACGCCTGACAATAGCTAGACAGTGGGTGTGCTGTGACTGCCACTTACTACACAAATCATAATCATGTTACTGGTACCTTGCACTTCCTCTTTTTGTTTGTCATATCCATCTGTTGTTCCTCCTACGTAGACTAAGAGTAGACACTGTCTACAAGTGCAGTTCTCATCCTACATTGGGAATGAAAATAATATTGCAATAGCAATAAGCAAAAATTAGCATCCAATTTCTAATAGCAACCACACAGTAATATAGATGCTCCCTCCCTTCAGGAGATCAAGGATCTTGGACTACTTTGTAAGTTGTGTTTTGTAGAAGATGAAATATAAGGTACTAAAAAATCAAACAATTAGCTTATGATTATATTATTGGCAGATCTTCTTCTAGCTGTAAAAGAAAAAAAAAAAATGAGGAATTTCATATCATTATTAAGCATAACTTCACTACATGTACTAAATACTACCAAGTCTAAAGCTGTACAGAAGCTGTCATAATAAATCTTGAATATTGGCAAAATTAAATAAAATTCATATTTTACAGGCTTTCTGAAAAAGAACCAAATAGCTGCTGACACAGTTTGCTAGCTTTGGATAAGTTTGTCTTTTGAAAAATTCAAGAATTCAAAACACAACTCATGCAGAAGGAACTTTCATGGATTTAAGTTTAAAATCATGTTGCTTATCTACAATGGCCTATCTTACTGACCATCTTACTGGTCTTATGATCTTCATATAAGAGGAGAAGACCTGAGAATGCCACCTCTGAACATTGTTCAGCTGAAACACAGCTTCATCTAAAAACAATCATTTTCCAGGAACGTGGATGTAACAGTAATATTGTATCTGAAATGGCTTAAAGAAGAAAATACTGTCATAGCAGTGGGCAGAAATAACACCAGCAACCATAACAGAGACATACACATACACATATATATTATTAAAAAAAAAAAAATAAAATAAAAAAAAAATCTATGGTCAACATTGGATTTCAAATGATCCCTATACAAGACTGTCTTTACCATCTATCTTGTAATTCTACCATAAACCCATAATTCACTATTTGTTCCCCAGTTTACTGAGCCTTACAACATTTTATTTGTAAATCAATTTCCACCTGTCTCTTGAGAAAAACTGTGCCTCACTTCCACCATCCTTTGTCTCTATCTATTCATAGTACCTTTAATATAAAGAAAGCCTCTTTTATGAGTTACTGCTATGCCTGCTGCCATGGGACACTCACCTTGGTTGAAGAAGCAGGCACAGTTTATTACAAACAACATCAAAACATCCTGACCTCCCTGAATGGTTAGTAAAGAGTGCTTGCAGGACACCTACATTACTTTCCCCAAATGGGAAGATGGGAAGAAGTCTTCAGTCAGATGGAGCTAACAGCTTCAACTCCTCACTAATTTTGCATTGTGACACTTTGCTGATTTTATTTCATTACTAAAACATACATTAAACCAACCTGTGGAGTTGTTTAAGTACCCACCATGTGCAAATAGGCCTTTTGTATCCTTCAAGAAAAGCAAACAGCTTCCCAGAGAAATATTAAGTAGCACCCAGTGAAATCATGTAGCAGATGAAACGATGGACTTGAAGGAGATGGCTGTGCATTGGAATGCATTGCTGTGGCTAGGCACTCAAGATGCTAAAGCCCTGAACAAGTTTCTGTAGTTCAGGCTGGAAAAGATCACACAAAGAAGCAGCAGTTTTAGTCTCAGAAACTGGCTGAATTATCCTAGGGTCATGAAACCCCAGGTGTGGGAGGTAGATGCAAACCATATAGAAAAAAAAATTCTGGAAAACTATCAACCACAATAAAGACTTTGACATCGACAACAATACAGTTTAAGGTGGGACATCAGCACTTGCTTGCTCAGTCTGCGCAAGTTCTCAAGTATAGTTGTCCAAGCAACTCAGACTGTGATCTGAATCTTAGCTGCATTCTATTTAGGCTTCTAGCTGTAGTTGTCTGTACGTGGGGCAGATTTCTAAACTTTTTTTTTTTAGTCATTGGAATGAGATAATACAATCCCAATGGCATTTAGGACACAATTTAGGTAAGTAGCCAGTTCGTGGTGGAGATTTATGGCACAGAAGGATTCAGCAAGGGCATGACTGCCCTGGCAAGCTCCCCACTGACTATAAAGACAGCTTCACCATCCAGCACAGAATTAGACACTTCTATACAGACACCTAATTGTGGGTATTTTAACCAAAAGCCAAATCCTACTGGCTGGGGTTTTTTGGAGTCGGGTTTTGAGGTTTGAGGGGTGGGGTGGGGTGGGGTGTCATTTCAAAAATAAGGTGAGTATTGTGTGTAGACTTCTCCAGAGTAAGGAAGACCATTAGAGAAGCTTTTGGCAACGACTCTCTTAAAATTACTTTGTCTTTTAAGCTGACTGAGTCTTGCCCATAGGAAAATGCGTTAACCATAAAGTTATCAAAGTCAGAAACACCATATACTATTCCTGATGAGCAGGAGCAACTCACACATGTTCTCCTATTAAATACTAGGACCAGGATAGCCATATATCAAAATAGGATGTCAAAACAGGGTATCAAATCCTATCAGATTCTCATCAAATTATTAACCATGCCAAATCTCAATGTGGTTGCTGCAAGCATGTCCCCTATTTTGGTCATGAACTAAGATTTCAGTTGCTAGTGAAGCTGCCTATGAACTTGCATATTCAGTAGGCATTCTAGCAGAGTATTACAGCATGAAGATACAGAAGGCTAAACAGTAGAGCTATAAATAAAGTAGTACCCTGCTTCCAAGAAACAGTAACACCTACACAGTTCACTATCTGTAATTTAAGAGAGTACTGAAAAACCAAAGATTTCTGTACTCATCTTCAGACTGGGCAGGGACAGGGAGAAAGTACAAGTCAAAGTGAATCAAAAGGAGAAGAAACTCTCATGACCAAACAAACAAATACAAAAGAAATAGATAATATGTGGCTTAGGAAGATTTAAATTAATTATCTTATGGTGAAGCTGCAGAAGACACAATTGGCTATTTGTAGCATGCTTCCTTCACAGTCAATATATAAGAAATAAGGCATTTTTGTCACATTTTCTGCAAGTCCATGTATTGTCAGAGCTCTGATTTTTTTTACCTGTACTTAAATCAGGCAAATTGCAGGCGTTTTATATTGCTCTTGTATTTCAACTCTTCTTTGCTTGCTTATTCATTTATTCCCTTGTAGGTACAAACTTCTCCAGAACAAACTTTTGAAAGAGATCTAAGGACAGGACTTTGAAACCTGGGGAGTCTTAATCCCTTTGAGCTGTGCATTTCACCTGATGGCCCTCAAAGCATCATAAATGCTGCAGAAGGTGAGGGGCAGAGGTAGAAGGATGCATTTTTTTATGTATCGTTAACTTCTCCTTCCTGAGTTGGAACAGATCACCTCTGTCATTTCAATAGTGTTGCTAACAGTAGAGAGAATTCTTTCCCTCTGTCGTAAGTATTTGAAGAAGCAAAATTGTAATTCTAGTCCTGATGCCATTGTGCTGCTTTGAAGAGCTGTGGTACATATGACTATTGTAACAGAATTACAATTCTATAGGTATAATAGTGCCTGAACCACAAGACTTAATCTCACTCAGTAACTGAACGCAGAGACAGATCTTGCATAAATTCTTAAGACCTATAAAACAGATTTTTGAGGGTTTGTAAGTTTTTTTGTAAAACAGCTGGTTGAGTTCTAGAAAAGGAAAATTCCAGATTTTCTTCTGGTACTTTGAAATTCTTTCTTGAAGAGAGAAAATATAATGCTTATCTTTAAAAGATTCAGGGAACTGTAACAGATACAAAGATTTAGCTGAAGTTACATTCCCACAAAAATACTGGAATAAGTAACTCAAAAGTTTGTAAGCCTAGAGGATAATAAGAGAAGAGCAATAGCCAATTTGCATTCATCAAAAACAAATCATGTCAAATTAATCTAATTCCTGCTATGACAAGGTAACTGGCATAAGGGAGAAATAGGAAATGTCATATACTTTGACTTTAGCAAAGTTTTAACACTGTCTTACATTAAGATCTTACAGAAAAGTTTGAGAAACATTATCTAGGTAAACTCCAGAGTGCAGGATTACATAGGTACTGTCTAAGCATCAATGTTAAGTAGCTAGCCTCACTCAATACAGTTGGTTATGCTGGATTCAGTCTAATGTCTGATACTGTTCATAATTTCATGAATGGTTTGGATGAAAAGATAGAAAGCATATTTATTACAGGCATGGAAAGCACCGAAGTGAGTGTCTGCAAACACAGTGAGGAAGAGGACTACAAATCAAAACAACTGGAGACAAGTGGAGGAGAAGTACAGCACTGTTCAGGAAGGACAGATGTAGAGTGAAACCCTTGAAAGTACAGAACTGCACACATACCAAAGTGGATTTCTGGCCTAGCTGAGGTGTTGAAGAATGGGTTCGTAGTAATATCAGATTATAGCTGAACAAGAGGCACAGCTGAACTTGAGTTAAAAACCTTGTGCTTGTGCACAGAAGGCACAATAACTTGGAAGGATAGGCACCATTTATAAACAGTCCTCAAAAGGGAATGAGGCTGATTTGGTAAGGTGTAGAAAATATGACCTAGGAGAAAGGTTTAAAGAAATTTAGATAATTTAATCTAGAGAAAAGAAAAATTGAGAAAAAATGTGGAAATGGTCTTCAACAGTAAAAGGTAGCCAGAGGAAAGAAATAAACTCTTTTCTGTGTCTAACTGTTGTTAGGCCAAGGATTAATAAACCAAAGATTAAAATCCAACATCAGGAAATATTTTCATCACGGAGCATTTTTAAGAAAATTTGGTCTAACATTTATCACAAATGACATAGCTGACCCTGTCTTTATGAAAGGAAATTAACTACATGACCTCTTGGAGTCCCTTCTAGCCACATTTTCTTTGATTTCACCAAGAAACAAACCATATTTCTTTGAAAGATACACCTACCCTTAAGTGAAGCACAAATACACTGAAAGTAATAACTGTGTCTTTTTAGGGTTCACAAAATACACAAGAGTAACTGCTGTAAAGTAAGCCACTGAGATAGGAGTCATCTCACACATAGCTGAGATTTGTGAATGGAAACAGAGAATCTAAAATTAAACACATTTAATGTGTGAATTGGTATTTTTAATGAAGAAAAAGTTTTAGAGAAGTGCAGCATGCAAACCCTAGCAATCTGATTTGATTATTCATATTGAGTCACTGATAAATCACATTTACTGTCTACTTTCTGTAAGACCCTGACATCTGAGAATGGGGCAAAGGAGAATTAGTATTCTTCTCTCTGTAATCCTGAGAGATGCAAGTGACCCAGGAGGCAAAGGTTCATATAACATGTAGAGCTAATTTGCTTTCATTGTTATTGCTCTGTCTGCTGGAAATCCTGTCTGGAAGAATGTAATATACAACCAGAGGTCTGGTTCTATAACTTTCCAAAACATGTTGGCTTCTCATCAACTAGAATGAATTATTCCAACACTTCTGTCCGTAGCAGCTGTGGTACCCTCCACTCCCAGGGACAAAGAACACACCGAAGCAACCATGTTTTGACTGAAAATTCAGATAGATTCAAGAACAGAAGAAATTTTGCAAACACTGCGAAAATGCTCATGTCTTTTCCTCCAACTCAGTATTAGCCAAATTCCCAAGAACAGACCCCCTCCCTTAACCTTGCCCTCCCCCTCCAAAAAAACCCTCAAACCAGAACAAGCTACATCCTTAAAAAAACAGTGGTTATAGAAGACTATCACACAGGCAGTCCATTCCTATTTTGTGTCATACTTGAGTGACAATAGTGTAGACTGAGATGTACAACTTCCTCTAATCCGAATGATCCTGTCTTCTGCTCAAATGGCAAATATTTACAACTTAAATATCTCAGTTCAACTTCACACTAGGCTTCTCATACAGTCGATGGAAAAAAGAGGCATCTCGGGAGGCTGAGTCATCTAGCCTAGCTTAGACATCCATCTTAAAGTGGGATGAATCACTCTCTGGAAATACTCATTTAGTTTTCTGTACTATAGATGAAACATGTAGTGACCAGCTCAGACTCAGATGCTTATGGTACGACCACTGCATCCCTCTCAGAGTTTGAGGTATTCAAGGGAAAAAGAAGTTGAATCTGCACTGATTAATGCGTACAGCTCATTTTAGAGCATAATGCAAAGAGTGTAAGTATAAATGCCAGTTATCATCATCCTGATAAAGAATTGCATTTCCAAAATTGAAAATATTGCAATTTAATGACGAATAATGATTCAAAGTAATTTGAAGGAACAATCTCAGGTGCTTTCATACATGACAGAAGCTAGAATAATCAAATAATAACAGAAACAAAATTCCAATAAAAATTATGTTTAAGAATTCCCATATCAACCACATTAAATATTCAAATGTGCTGGTAGCTTTTCAGAATCCAAACAGACCTTCAATGAATTGGAATTTTATTGCTCTACTTTTTAACCAGTGTGTCAGTTCAATAGAGAAGATTCCCCAAGATGCCCATTGCAGCTTTATCTTGGGGATTAATTAAAATTTGATGAGGTATTCTTATGGCAATCAGGTTTTCAAAAATGAATGTTAAGGATGCACTAGAACCGTAATAGTAAGGGGCTAAACAGATACATGAAGTCTTTGCAAAATATAAGGATTGCACATATAACATGCCCATGTGGTCAGATTCACTTCTTGGTTATGCCTGAGTAAATTTTTTTACTTCATTGCAATGATTAATTAAATTCAATATTCCATGGTGTAAATTGGAATAATATTCTGCTCTTCCTTAAATCTCTTTTCCTTACATTTACTTTAATAACAGAATCAGGATATAAGTAACAGCAGAATTTATCCCATAGACGTTGATTGTTCTAGGGACAGGTGTTAGAAAAGTTGGTGAGGTCTTTGGGGTACTGCAAGATGTGAGCCCAAGGTTTATTAAACATGGTAGATTTCCACCTTTTAACTTCCATATCATGTTGCTTCATCAAAAATTAAATGTTCTGTAGAAGAAGAGCCGTTATGATGAGAGTGGTGTCAGGATTTGGGGTGAAACTTCTGCTTGAGCCCATCCTCAGTTCATTAATTTCTTACTAAATTTTACAATAAACAGTTGTTTGGAGGGAAAAAAAAAGTGCTTTTGATGCGTAGTTGCTTTCATCTCCTGAGTTTAGCCACACAAATAGCTTAATCAGCAAAACTGGCAGGGTAGAGATTTCCATAAACGTGAAGAAGGGAAAGGAGAGGTGGAAAAGAGTAACATGGGGCACGAGTAACCTCCTACAGCAGGTGAGCCACCAGTGACAACAGCAGTCCCTACAGCACAGCCACCATGAAGCATTTTGTGTTGGTCCCTTATTTTCCTGATGCTTTAGTGACAACAGATGTGGTTTAACATTCAGGTAAGTGTCCTTGGAAAAGTAAGAGTGGTGAGGATAGGAAAGATGCTAGAATCTCTTCAAATAGTGATTAAATGATAACTTGATTATCACCATAAGTCTAAGTATGTAAGAAAGGCTGAATTGGCTCAGGCCAAATGGCCTGCCCAGCATGCTACCTGGTCTCTGACAGCATGCAAAAATAGATGGATAGGAAAAGTAAAATCAAATACAAGCATTTTTACCTCAGAATGGTCTCCCAGCCTCTTATGCACTGCTGCTCTGCTGTTCCCTAGGCTGAAGATACTGTCTTTCTTTTTACAGTCCTGGACTGATTTGGTTCCCATTAATGAATATCCCCAATCACTTTTAAATCCATGCAAAGTTTAAACATTCACAATGTCCATAGTAAAGAGGTGTAAAGCCTAGCTAGTAAAAAAATCTATTGTTCAACAACCCTATGTCAGAGTTGCCAATAACAACCACATAGTCATGGGGTTTAACATGGAAGGCAAGGTATAGAAAATCAGCCTCACATTCCACCAGATTTTAAGCAGATACAACAACTATGATAATTTGCACCTTGGGGAAGTGTGCTGAATCGGGGTGTGCTAGGAGTCCAACAGCAGCACCACGCACTTTGCTCTAAAACTCAGTAAAAAACTCTGTAAAGACTCTGTTTTGTACTAAGTGCAATTTTTAAGTACAGTACCTTGAAGGTCAGCCTGAGCTTCACAGCCAGCTGCTGGTGCTAACTGCTTCAAAAACTAGGTGAGGTCTGTCTGGAGGCGATGAACTGCATGCAGGATAGACATATCCTCAGGAGGAGGAAACCAAGGTTAGATTCGGGCCATCGCTCTTACATTGTAAACTCTGGTCTACTGACAGCTAGAACTGAAAGCATTCATTTGTTTCAGTTAAATCACCAAAAAGATATAAGAAAAGGTAATAACACACATATATCGCTGACCCAAGTCCCATTAATTTTGGCAACATAAAAGCAGAAGGCTTAAAGTGTTTTAATCTATGATTCTCTGGCACTTCAAGAGTGCCTGAAACATCCATTCTTAGGAGCATGAAGTTGTCGATAGCTGATCTATGTCTTGTCAATTCTGAATCAGAAATAATGAGGTAAATCAGTTACACCTAGGTTGGCGCAAATCTTTTTTTTCTCTCCTCTCCTTTGGAACCAATTACCAAAGTAGCTCTGAAGCAGCTAATGTGATATACAGTCTTTCCAATCAGCAGATTTTCAAGGAGCATCAATCAGTCAACTGTCTGCAGCTCTGAAATGGAGCTTAACTCTCTCTAAAAGAATAAAAAGAAAGCATCTGGAAGACACTTTCCTCCTGAGCAAGAAGTAAAGATGTGCTGACTGTTAGCTAGTGTCATTGCAGAGCATTTGTGAAATGCCAAGAGCAGTGGAGGTCGTTTCATATATTTACCTGTGTACTTGCAGCCCCTAATTTGAATTTCACTCTGATCTTTGTCTCCTGTGCGTTTCTCCTTTGCTGGATTGGAAGTTCTACCTCAAGGAGCAGCAGAAGCATGGTGCAGAGGACTCAGCTGAGATGTAGGGAGGCCACTTCATGGCAAATCCCAGCTCTATCCATTCATGAGTTACAGGGAAGCCACCACGAGATCCACTCAAAGCAGCTCAAGGCAGACCAGTGAACCCTGGTAAAGTCAAAAGCAAAGAAGCCCTGAACGAAAGGAAGAAATAAAAGAGGAAAAGTGGAACAAGGGTGACAGAGCATGAAAAACAATGATGCAGACGACAGAGCTTAATTTCTAGATGCTAGAGTGACCGATGTAAAATACATATCTAGGCGGACAGACAGACAGGTGGGGTCTGTTCATCTGCTAGTCCATCATGAAATAAGGCTGCACTAATGGGAAAGAAACTCCGAAATACTTCCTCACATCTCTTACCTCCAGGGTGCAAGAGCAGCTGGCAAACTCTCAGCACTCTCTTCTGAGGAACAGGGGCAACTGAGTAAAAGCTTTTGCAGGATTTTCAAAGGAAACTGGAAATATACTGAACTACCAGCAACTATGTAATCCCACTAAATTTTATTGCCCCCATATAAATATGCATGTTTTCATAGGTACTTTTTTCAGGCATTTTCCAGAGAGAATGTATTCCTCTATCAAAACATGCCAGAAATGAGTTCTCTGTCACACAGATCTAGCAAGAAGTGAATTTTGCTTTGAGTGAGTATGTTCAACTAAAAATTAATCGCCACTGCATGCAAAGCAGTAGAAAAGAGGTGAGACTTTCACTGTAAAAGCTCCTGAAGGTAACATAAAATGGACAAATGTTCCTATTAGGCTTATCACACTTGGAAGATTTCAGAGAGTCCACGTAGATTGATTTCCTCTTGGCACTTAGCCTGGACATTTAGATGGACATTTAAAAGGATTTGCAATTGAGACAGTTTTAAGACTCCTCAAAAAAGGTATATGATTGGAGGTATATCTGTTTCTAAATCAGAAGTTGACTGAGCAGTTTTATTGGACTATCCTCTATATTCGCACAAGCTTCTCATATGAAAGTCATGTAAGTGACATTGTAGCTAGCTTTCCCTCTTTTTTACATTTTTCTCTTATCTATGTGTATTGCAGTAGGCACATTTTTAAATCATATTCTACATTTTAGGTATATTTCACTTTCTGTTACAAAATCACACAGGTAGGAAGGAAATAAGTCGTCTAAATTACCTCCTTAAAAGTGAGAATAATCTATGTTTTTCCATAAGAAAAAAAAAAACACATTGCTGTCTAGAGAGTAGAATGCAGGCAGGATGCTATAATGTTCCATTTAAACACATCTCAGTACCCAAAATTATGCACAGGTTTTATAAAATCTCCCAGGTGTAGTTCAGGTCCATTTCTGAGGCCAGAAAGATCTGGATTTTTTGCTAAAGCCTGGTTTAGCCTATGGAGGGTTAACCTCACAAGTTACCTTTGAACTTCTGTGGAACCCCATGGCTTTCACTGATCCTCTGCTCCAACACAAACCACAGTCTTAGGAACATACAATTTTTAAAAATACATTCTCCATATTCTTTTTGCTTTTCCTTCTTACGGGATATGTTTCTTCAACACAGGAGATTGGAAAGTATTATCATTCCTTGTTTTCTAGATCACTGTTTAGCTAACTTTTACGAATCTCCAGTTAAAAGGGTTTGCTAAACGTGAATCTCCAGTTGCTAAAAGGATTTTTTTCAAGAGAAGTTTTGCTTTTTCCTGAACGGTTTTGCTCACTGCTGTTAAAATGTACCTTAGGAGTAAAGACTGGCATTGTTTCCAGTGGATAGATGCATAATTAGAAACACTGACCCAACCGATATCTTCTACAGTGTCAGAGGGAATGACCACCTCTGATTTATACCCATAGTTTCTTGGTTATTGCTATGATCAAACTTTTTTTGCCAAGAAATCACCTACTCTGTGATTTTCCTACATGATGTTTAACCAAAAACCTTTTCCATAGGGCTGTAAATGAAACAAAATTTCTCCTCGCACAATACTATAACTAAAGTCAGCAAACTGTCAGCTGTGGCAGATTGTGCCTGGTCTATATAATTGAGTTTGATTAAGAGTTTTGTTGCCATCACTGGTTTTATTCCCTTCCCATGAAAACATTTTACATCTTTTTATTGTTAAATATTGTTTTGCTTTGTTTATTTGGTAGAGCTGCCACAGAAGATGAACATTCAAATATAGAATTAATGAACATTGATGTCATTGTGTTCAAAGGAACATAAGGTTGGGAGGGGGAAAAAAGACATTCTAATTATTGGAGTGCTTGGTGGGAGTTTATTTTACAAACACTATCATTATGTTGACAACAGCATAGCAACATGTGCCACAAGGCTTTTGTTACTTCCAGGAACAGGAGGATGGAGCATGGATGTTGTTTTTTTCATTGCAGAAATTCTTTCTTGGGGTCACAAGCAGACCTAGCTGCCTGCGTACAATGGGAAAACAGAGTTTCTGCCTCCTGGTATCTCAGCACTGTTTGGATAATGTAAATTGAGTGGAACCAACCCAAATCAGGAGCACATATACTTTGAAGTTTGTAGCCTTGAAGGGTGCTAGTGGAGCAGAAAGACATTCAGGGCTGTATGGGGTCACCCTCATGTATGTACCCGCTTTCACATCAGATGAAACACTCACAGTGCGGCAAGTCTGAAACGGAGTGCAGGGGAAAGTGACACCTCTTGGAGCAGTATCCAGAGGCCAGGTGCCTCTGTTCCCTGAATTTACTGCAACAGAAATGGGTGTTGGACCTCTCCTAATTGATGAAGAGAGGAAGATGTTTTTTAAAGCATCTGGAGAGACATCCTTAGACTCCTAAATTTAAGAAGATAGAATTTTCTTCTAAGACTTTGAAAGCTTTGTCTTCCTTGAAAGGGCAAACATTTCCTTGAAAAAAGAGTTGTTTAGCCAGCAGTTTACTTACAAGTTGTGTGTCTCAGTATCACAGAGAGGATCCCACCCAAACTAGAAACATTTCTTTCAACAAAACTACTGTGATTTTTTTTATAATGAAAAAAAAAAAAAAGGCCATCTGGGATTTCTTGGAAGAAGTACATTTTTCTTTTTAAAGTGGAAATCTTAAAATACATTGAAAAAATTGCCAAGGTTGTGCCTAAATTACAATTTTTTTAAAAAAAATTATTTTATTTTATTTTACTGGGAGGTTGTATAGGGAGAAGATTAGAAGGG
>NW_009617782.1:0-5778 GCF_000690535.1 Cariama cristata | reverse complement strand
CTGGGGGGTGTGTGTGGGAATCGGAGATATTGAAAAAGAAAAAACCCACTGATCTCAGATGATAACATCATTTTTTAAGGTGACAGAAATCTTTGTTCTCACTGAGCTCCTACGGTCCGTAAGTCAAACCTGTGGACATTTCAAGAGCAGGAAAGGCAATTGAAAAAGCCTTGTTCAGACTTGCCTCTCCTCCCCATCCTAATTTGCTCCCAGATCCAGACTGCTGTATCCTGAGTACAACCTATGTCATTGCAGTGGGTTTTCTGCCGTACGGTGAAGCTGCAAACCTGGAGAGCAGTGACTCCCATCCGGTTGTCACTGCAGTTTTCCAAACCAAAAAAGAACAAACAGAATGAGGCCCTCAGCCTATCTGAGAGGAGTGAACACAGCTTCACTTTTAAAGCCATCTGTCAAACAGCTGGCTTCAGAAGAAAAATTTACCAAGCAAGAGTGTGGAGGAACTCAGGGTGGTTGTTTTTTTTATTTCTTCCTTTCATCTGGCTAGGATTAAGTATTTTGTTTTTCTCTTCTACATGCATCAACATGCCACCATGGGACTGTATTACTTCATACACAGATGAAAAAAATAAGAAAAAAGAGTTACCAGTGCTCAAGTGGAACCCCAGCTGGCTTGAGGTAGAAACTGCTCAGGGCTGAAGCAGAGGTGTGAGGAGCACAGCCCTGACTCCTAGGCAGGGGGGAGCAGTCAGCAGCCTTCTCTGTTTGTTGGGGGAAGATGTAAAAGTTTGGGTCATGCCAGAGACGTGAGGGTGAATTTAGAGAAGAGTTAGAGAATTGGGAAGGGAAATTTCACTAGCTGATTCAAGGCTGGCTTATTACAAAATCATAGGAATCAGAGCTAGAAAAGAAAACATGTTGCATTAAGTCATCTTATCCGGTCCCAGCAACCAACCAGTGTATGCTTCCTCCCATGGGTTTTCCAGGCATGGTTAACCTTTAGAGAATAATGAATGGTCATTGCTGAAGTTCAAAATGAAATTGGCTTCCGGATTTCTACACACATAGCCCCTATACACCACCACCACCACACCCCCACCCCCCCCAAGATGCACCTTTCTTTCCCTCTTTCTGATCCACATCTCCTCTGTCCTTCAAACCCTGCTGAAAGCCCCCGGACAGATATCTTCTTCCAACGCAAAAAGCAGGTCAAGAAATACTGGTATCAGGAAAAACAAAGATTTAGGAGGAAACTTCAAAGATGGGTGGTCAGAGAAGTTCTTAATCCTTTAGGAGAGAGGTTTCTTTCTTTTTGTGCTCTAAAACCTCCTTCCTGCCCCCCCCTACCTGCATTTGCAAACACTTAGTGAAGATGATGATTTACCAGTTGTTATCTAACTTGGAGCTGTCGGTTTCCTGAGGACAAAGGCCCACTGCACAATACGACAACAAAGTCTTACACTAAACTGCTAAGTCCCTTGACACTGCAACGTTCCAGCACAGCAGGCTGGAAAATGTGTTGCAGCTTCGTATAAATTGAAGGGGGGAAGAAAAAAAAAAAAAAAAGGAGGAGAAACGTAATGAATTAAATATGGAAATGAATAATACACTCAAGTACCATCTCCTCTGTGTCATCTTGGTACTCAATTCCATTTATTTTATGTTGTCCCTGCATGATCAACTTGCAGAATTGCACAGATTTATGTGTAGTGAATGTGGAACTGTTTTGTAGAGATTATCCGAAAAAAGCTGGAGGCTCAGCCATGGAGGAAGAGAATAGGAAGGGCTTGTAGGGCTTGGGAGGCTTAAGAATCAGCCTAAGAACAGAGGGAAGAGTGTAAAACCAGCATGTGTTGCTGGGGTAATTGTAAGAACGCACCAACTGCCGTTGAAATTAATGCCTTTAGGTTTAGCCAGACTGTTGGTTCAAACAAAGGAGAGTTCCCATCCATCAGAGCTGCTTCTTCAGGCAGACATTATTTTAGTGTTTATGAGGGTATCTAAGATCACAAAATGAAGTTTGGCATCCCAGGAGGGTTTTTCAGGAGGGCACGGAGCTCCTGTGGTGCAGAAGGCTAAGGCTGGGGTACCGGAGCTGTCCACCCTCACCCTCCATAAGTAACTTTTACCGCTTTGATATCAAGATGTGCAGCTGGGGTGGTTGTTTTTTTGCTTTTTCCTAACATCCTGTTATTTCTAACATAGGCATCTTTTTCTTTGATCTCTAGGTAAGAATAGACTGTGGTCTCTGTATTTCTCCTTGGGTATAGTTAGTCTGCAGAATTTTTTGTAGGAGCTGCTATGGAGTGAATGGTTTATGAAGTATATTGATCCAAGAACAAGTTACCTTAAGCTGATGAGTTACCATGCATCAGTTGCTCTGCAATAACTGTCTAAGCACATGCTCTTAAACCAAAGTAGTCCCATGTAATCGTATGTGTCAAAGTGCTAAAATGTCCGTTTGCATCTGACAAACTCCAAACGGTTTGTGATTTCATTACATCTCTAATAGTAAACTACCCACACAGCAACGAAATCGTATCCTGCTTCACAGTTGTGTTTGTCTAACATCAGCCTGACTTCTCTCTGAATCTTTTTATGTCTCTGGCTGAATGACTTGAAAGGTCTGTAAAGCATCTTTTCCATGCGAGAATACCTACATATAAAAATATCAAGTCACATTTGACTAATTGCAGACGATTAAAGGCTTATAGTCATCACTTGCAAGAGTTGTTTTCTCTCATTTTTGTGGCTTTAGTTTGAACTCTAGCATGTCTGTATCCTTCCTGAATTGGAGATGGCAAGACTGAAGATATCATTCTTCTGTTTTAATAGTGGCCAACCCATGGACAAAACCACTTCCCTGTTTCTACTTGATAATCCCTTTTTTTTAATACACCTGAGTATCGTATTAGTCATCAAACGCTGCATTGAGATCTCACACTGAGGTGGTTAATTTTGATGTTCTTTATGCACAGCTTTGCAAGACAGAGGTTTGCTCTCTGAATGCAGGGTCTTGGCTTCAACCCTTCAAATGTCAGCCAGATTTTCCCCCCTTGGGGGTGCCATCTTTTCTTCACTGACTGTAGGGGAAGCCTAGGCCAACTAAGCTCTTAGTTTAGATGCCTCTATTAGGGGCAGGAGATGGGTGGGGTTGAATCTCAGCCTTTATTTCCAGGTGTGATACGTTTCACTTGTCTCTAGTAAAATCCACATATTGAATTGTGATAATTTAAGTAGGTAATTCTTGTACCCACCTGATCCAGCCTGTCCTCTTTCTTCTTTACCATCTCAGTAGTTTATACACTATTTGCAAATCCCACTATCACAGATTTTGTATTCTATAAATTATTGCTGAAAATGTTAAACCTGATTGAACTTAACAACCAGTTTTCTAAAGCATCTTGATAATAATGGTCCCATTTTTTATAATTTCTCCTCATTAATACTGTGTGTTGAAAGTTGTCACTGAAACACATGTCGGTAAGTCTAATACATGCCTTACTATTTCCACACAGTGCAAAGTATTTGTTTCTTAACTAAGATCTCATGAGATATCAAATTATATGCCTTGGAGAAAAACAAACATACTCTTCTAGTGCCATTGCCTTTATCAAGATAGACCTTTGTCCAAAGAAAGGTGACAGCCTGTGCTTCTCCTGAGTGCCAGAGCAATTTCACATCTCTGTAGGTTTGTTTGTAAGAGACGTTGAATTTACTGGCAACTGAGGTTTAGCAGAAGTCCCATCACAAACCTCTGGAGCTCAAATTTACTGCCTTTATTCCTATCAGGAAATGTTGGCATTCATGTCCTGTTGTTGTTGGCCAGCATCTCCGTAGTTGTCCGTATCTTGCATTTCAAAGAATGTCACCCCTTCTTTGAGGAGGTATCAGATTTCCTTGAAATCAAAGACTGTTCCTCACTCAAAGTCTTGAAAACTTCAGCCCACACTTCAGATACTTTTAAGCGTGATCTGCCATGTTCCCCAAATCTGAGGGATTTGCTTATTTACTTCCAGATGTTCAGTGGAGGATGGGTTGGTAGTGGACAACCTGAGAGGACAGCTTCCTCCCTCTAATCAGTGCTGGATGTATTTTATCTCCCCCAGAGCCATTACTGTTCTCCAACGTGATGCACAGGCAATAAGGAGTTATCTGCTTGTCATTCTTTTCATATATCGTTGCTCTTGGAACCCATCTTCCCATCTTCTCAGGGTTTGCTTGCCTTGCTCTGTCATGTTTAATTTCTCTTGCTAAGGGCCTTGGGGCAGGGACCTGTGATTTCTCTTTGCCCTTTTTTTTTTTTTTTCCTCATTGCAATTGTAAAAGCCTATAAAGTCACAGACCTCCTCTAGTACTGAATAGAAAAATGAACAATGCTAATACTTTTCGCTCCAAAATCTCAGTCTGCAGATTCTTAAGGGAGACAATAGTGTCAATGCAATCGCAAAAGTGCACATCACCACCAGATGGAAATCAATACATGGCATCACTGTAAGAGTCCACATGGTAGCACTTGTTAGTAATTCTCTTCCAGTCTGTCAACGCAGTACTCCATCACACAAACAGGAGGAGCATATTGTGGGTTTGTATATTTGAATCTCTCTGGGGACACCACTAATATAAAAAGCATTGCCACCAGAGGCTGCTTCTGCACTTAATGAAAGGATATACATTTTCCTTCATTATCTCCTCAAGCTTGTGGAGGCCTGGACTCGCAGAGCTTAGCTATACTCTTCTTTCATGGATGGCAGCACTGCAAGAGCTGGTGGCAACTGTGATAACACAGACTCCTACCCTCTGAAGGCTGACCTAGGACAAGGCTCTTGTTTCACATTGGCTTCATCTATACAAAACTTTAATATCAAGTCTGCAAATCCAGGCAGTAAAGCAACGGGTTGATGTTGCCCATGCAAGGACCTCCAGGCCTTGCATGGAGGTCCCATGCTTTGCCACTTGGAGGACAAACAGCAGCAATGTGTAGTGGCCCATTCAGCCACAGCAAGGGCAGAAGCCAGCCATGGGCATACAACAACGGGGAGACCTTCTTGCGGCACGCGATAGCCTGCAACTCGTTAGTCAGCCATCTTTCTTCATTCATCTCCAGTGGGACCTCTCCACAAGGTGGCAATGTAACACCACACATTCCATCATTTCCTCTGGCAGATGTCCTCTGGTTGAAGGTTCCCTCATCCCAAGAGTGGTGCCCTTGGTTACATGCACCCTTTTTTTGGCTCAGATTGAGGTGAATGCAGATGGTCTTTTGCCTGATGGTTCTCTGCCAGGTCTTCAGAGACAGAGAGCAAAGTCCAACTATGTGGCTTTGCTGCTACTTGTTGGCCATGGGAAAAGACGAGACATGAGGATATGGAGTCACCAGGCCTGGAGAAGGATGGTTGTGCTCTTTGGGGAAAACGACAGACTTTTAAGAGACCAAATCTGGTACCTTTGTAATACTAAGTTGTACTTTATTGAAAAAATAATCCTGCTGCATTATGTAGGATATCTGTGAAGCACAAGACCACCTTGACATGAATGAACAAGCCAAAAAATTTCTATCCTAGCTTATACTTGCTTACCATTAATTTAAAAGCAGCCAGGAAAGATGTTAGCTGAAAATGAGATGTGATCATCAATCGGTTGCTTATATATGTTTAAATCTAGCAGCAATAATGAAAGAAGTACAAATGATAGATACATAGCACTAGCTTTCTTCTACACCACAGGATGGGATTTTGTGAATTATCCCCAGATTTCAGTACCTCCCCTCCAGCTTCTGTTCTGTCTCTTACAATAAAGATTTGCTTGCCAACTCCTTTG
>NW_009617781.1:9251-16984 GCF_000690535.1 Cariama cristata | reverse complement strand
CCTCCTGGCTTCCCACCTCACTCTGGCCCTCCCTGCCCTGTGGAGCTTGGCCCCCTCCACCCTGCAAAATCCAGCCTTGTGTTCCTACAGATGGTCAGAACACGCAGTCTGGTAAGAACCCAGTCTTTGCTGTAAAATAGCCTCCGGGTCGTGCTTAAAATACACCCAAGTCCTTTTGTGTCTGGGGGGAAAATGGTGCACGGCAGCGCGGCAGCGAGACTTGGGCTGCGGTGTCGTCCTGGCAGGGTCTGCAGCCTCAGCCCGTTTTAGCAACACCTTCCAATCCCATCTATGCCAAAAGCCGAGTCACGTTTTAACTATACTGAGGGACTAAATCTGTAGGGACCTGGCTCCCTCAAAACATGGGGCTTCACAGTGCGGAGGAGAACCATAGTGACTCTTCCAAAATTGCGATCGAAAGGCCTTTTATAGCCGCTGTTGTGGTCCTGTTGATAAACTGCGGAGGCCTCAAATGGGATAAAGAATGTGCTTACGTTGCTTAAACACCCATCCAGCAGCAGTTGACATTCCTGCCGCAGTGACTTAGAGGTTGTCTCCATTATCTTTCAAGCCAGGTTGTGACATCCTTGATGTCTGTTTGACCATGGGACTACAAGGCAACACATAAACCAAAAAATATGTGAAAGCTTATATGACTGCGTTGCGGAATGTGCGTAGGACAGTGACGTGTACACTTGATTTCATCTTCCCTAACCTGGGGCTGGAAAACTCTTGGGAGTTTACTACTCTTCAGTGTTTCTTTCTAAACATGTGTAGTTCAGCATCTAAATCCAGCAAGATCTGGTTTATGATAAAGTTTTGAATTTACTGTTAAAGTTAATGGATTTGTACATAAACAGTGTGGAGAAAGAGGCCCTGAGGCCACTTCATTCTCTGTGTGATTTTGTGTTAACGTCTGTGTATTCCCTGATCTCCTTCCCGTCCTTTTGTTCTTTCTTTCTCGTTTCGCATATCTAAGTTCTGCCCCTGTTCTAGGCTAGATCACTCTTCCTTGCTCTCTCTTTGAACTTCAGAAAAGCACGTAGCAGGATAATGAACTGCGGTATGATTTCATTCCAAAGTAGCGGCCTAGCTGGTAGATGCACTGAAATAGCTGTATGGATTAGCTATTCAGCTGTAGCCACAGCCAGAAATTACCCTTATGTAAGCAAGGCCAGCAAAGCATTTTTTAAATTGTGTAGTAAGACAATGTCAAAGAAAGGAGCAGGAAGAAGTTTTGAATATTTTTGGTGGTCCAAACACAAGCATGGATTAATGCTGGTTTGTATAAACTCTCTTAGCACTAATTTGACACAGTACTTTTTAGCATAATCGTGTTCCTGCTCTATCAATCCTCTGCTGCCTGCAGATGGGAAAGCCCGAGGCAGCTATCTTCACTTAATCTCTCAACAACTTCTTATAAGAAGGCAGATTTGTAGCCAGTGAATATTGTGAAATGCTGCTTTGGAGTTACTCATAAGTTGTGAATGCTTGAAGCAGGCCATCTCATAGCTGGGATGTTCCCTTTGTAAGGTTGCTCCTGAGGGTCTGAGCCTCACAGACAGCCGGAACAAGGCTGGGCTCTGTTTGCTTACCTTGGGGGGCTGTTGTAGCCAGGGAAAGATAGCGGTCGAGTTATGCAGCTTTGTAGGAGTGTTACCACGTTGCTCGCTTTCTTACTAGTTGTTTTTAAAAGCAGCAAAATATTTGGCAATTTATTATTTCTTTCAGTCTCTGTATTTCTGTAAGTATGCTCCTGTAGTTGGTGTTTATTCCTCAGTATGCTTTCTGCTCATTAATGTAATAGATTTGAGTGCCAGAAATGATTGATTGCCTCATTTAGTCTGGTCTTTGCATTACGGAGGAATATAATTTAATCTAATTTAACACACCTTCAAACAGTGAGGATTTCCAGCAGTTACACTGTTGTTCAGCCTTTACAACACTGGAGTCCAAATGCCAGTCTTTGAACTTCCCATGTTTTGTGTGTTATGGACACAAAGGCAAATTGTGATATGTAAACTCCCAGGTTTTTGCAAGCTCATTAGAAATTGCTGGGTCTCACAGGCTGTCCTGGAGACATTACTAGCACCTTCTCTTTTCACGCCTGGCTGGAAAGGCTGTTGTCTTGTGTCTGAAGCCAGAGTAGGAGAGGTGGAAATCTGGGCTCTGTCTGCAAGCTACCAGCTCAACCGTTCTGGTTGATTAAATGTATCTTTCTAAAATTCAGTCAAAACTTGAGGACATAAAGAATCCACACTTTCCTTTCTCGAGACCCTTGTCATGTTTATTTGCCTCGTAAGTGAACCACACTGGATGACCTTCCAGATGTTTTACTGTTCTCCCCTGGTGAGGCACAGCTGCGGACTCAAGGGTGGCACCAGGCTGCACACCCCACACGCTCACATGCTGCAGGGAGTGACTCGGGGCTGATTTATGGGTTTTCCATTCTCTTCCTTTATGGACGCAGCTGCCAAGTCTCCACAGTGCTGTTCAGCTGGGAAGCTAATAAACTCAGTGCCATCTTTCTCCATCAAGACTTTACGCACTGCAATAAGCTTTCACAAATGAAAGGACTTTTGTTGTCTGCCTGTCTTGGAAATACTTTCCAAGATGCAGGTTATGGAGCCTTTCCAGGATCTGCTTATTTCACATTCTTGTATTCTGACATGGTGAATCTAGTTATACCCATTTCATTTGTTTTTTCTTCTCTCATTTTCTTAACTGATTTGTGATTGTATGTTTCTTAATCAGCTTTGTTGAAGTCTTTTTGACTCGGTCAGTCATTAGACTGGACTAGGAAAGCCATCTGAAATTAGTGCGTATCCCAAATAAGGGACTGTGCTGCTTTTATAGAATTTGGTTTGGGTGCTGTTTTCTCTTTGTATCCCTTTGTAATGTTACCTGGGGTTTGTGAAATGAGCCTAGGTGTTTGCCTCATGCGTTTCCCATCTTCTGGCTACTTGCAGGACTCTCAGCAGCGTGCCTGCTGTGCTTCATTTCCATTGCTATGGCTCCCTGCTGGAAGGCTTCCACCCCTGAAAGGCTGTTCGTTCCAGATTATGAATCCTCGTACAGATCAGCAGTGAATTTAGATCACCATTTCTGTCCAAGTTCTGCTTATTGTGCTGTTCCCCATTCAGCTTGCACAAGACACCCCAACAAGGTTATTCTGTGCAGGGACCACCAAGGCCACCGGTTTCTGTTAGTTGTGGTTGGTTGGATTGTAGACAGACCTCTGGAAGTTAGATCAGCACAGTAAGTGTGAAATACATAGCAAAGTACTAGAAAAGCCCGTGGTGCCTTTTCAGGCCCACAAGTTATGTTCCCCCTCTTCATAGTTGCCATTCTATAAAGCACTCCTGACAAATGATAGGTGAGGGAACAATGAAGGCCAGTCCCGCTAAGACCAAGGTAGCTGATCTGTGCAATAGTGCATGCATCTTGGTGGTCTGGCTGGCATTAAAAACTACGCTATTTATAGTCTCCACTGTTAATAATTCACAAGCTCCTGTTTGTTTTGAGTGGCCTCCTTGAGACGGAGAAAGTCCAGCATGAGTTTGTGGAGGCAAAAGAGAAGGTGAAAGGAAAAAGCAGAACGGAAGAGAGAAAGAGAGGGCAAAGAAGGTTGAAGAGAAAAAGGGATTGCAGTGAAGAGAATGGAGAGCAGCAGAGAAGTTAGAGAAGAAAGTGCTGTCAGAGTCCCAAAATAGATTAGCTGCCGTTATTGCCACAGTGCACACTGGAAAACTCGGCATCTACTGACTAATGATTCTCGGGGCCTGGGGAAGCAGCGAGAGCTTGAACCTTTCCCTTGAGAGGCTGGGTAGGTATAGCCCGTACAGATGTCACTGAGAACTGCATCTGCCACCTGCAATCCTGATGGAAGGGTTACCCTGTAGGTACGGACCTACACTGAGAAGGTTGCAGTCTATCCTACGTGACCTTCCATTTGGTCTTTCTTACATCCGTTGTCACTGCCAGGTCCCGTCTCTGTCCTCAGCAGAGGACCGGAGCCAGGACTCGAATGAGCTCTTCCCTGGCTGTGAGAGGAAGGTGCCTTGTGCTTGGGGTGCGCAGGCTTTAGTGGTAATCTTCCTTAGGGGGGAAAAATGTGAAGAGGGGTGGATTACTGACTTGTGAGAGAATGTAACAAAGGTCTGACTCCAGCAGAAAGAGATTTTCGAAAGCACTGGGAGTTGTGTGCTCAGTGCTTACTGAATTACTATGGGAGTTGGGTGAAAAAATTCCTTTTTCTCTTTGGAAAGCTTTAGGCCAAAATATCAGGTTATTGGACTTTCCAAGCAGTGATCAAATAGCACTAAAGTTCAGCAGAAGGTGAAGCTGGTCCCAGTGACAGCCCCACAAGTTGAAGGGTTAAAAAAACTTGACAAACAAATAAAGCAATGCCCCAGTCCTGCAAGACACTGTTAAGAGTGTATGAGACCTTGTGTACTAGGCTTTGCAATTTCATATACTGTACATACTTTTTAAAAACTCTAAGCAGTCTTTGCCCCTCTCCCTGCCACCCTTGCTATACTGTATTCCTCACCATGAAATGCTGCTGTGACTGGCACAGTTTCAGCTGTTACTTCATTTCATGTACGTGTTGTCGTTTGCCTGGTGACTACAAGTAATATTGGCACAGCTCAGCTGCTTAGCGTGGGACTTCTCGCCCTGAAGAGTTTGCAGTCTAAACAGACAAGACAAACAATGGTTGGGAGGGGAGGCAGGGAGATGAGGCCACTTTCTCAGGGTCATCGTGGAGCAGCCAGGAGCATAATCTTCTGATTTTCCCGCAGGCACCTCATGCACTAGATGAGTCTGCCTCCCTTATTGGAATTGTGAGCTGCCATTTCTCTACGCCCTTCTCCCCGTTGCTCTGTAGCTTATTCACTACTGCTTCTTGTGAAAATTAGAATTAGTTTTCTGTAGATGGTGATAATTGATGCACATCTGGTACCTATTGGGTTAATCTGTAAAGTTCTGCTAAAAGAGTATGCTGTGGAAACATTACACAGATGGAGCATCAGAGATAGACTACAGTAATGTTTTTGCTGCATTCTTCTGGTCTCTTTGGGATTTTATAATTTTTGGACCACATCTTTGGGTATAATAAATAGAGCAGATGGCTTAGTGTGTGTGGTGAATTCAGCGCTTTCATGATGAGTAGCTGCACTGGAATAAGGGAGACAGAGGTTTGAGTTTATTCCTTTTAGGTTCAAACCCATTCCTTCTTTGTAAGCTAGCCATGCGTACCTTGTAAGGGAGCTGCTTTCAGAAAGATCTGTGCTAAATTTACCCACTGAAGTTACAAGAGCTGTTATCTCAGATGGCTGAAGGTCATGCTGAGAGTTTTGAACTTGAACTCTCCTAAACAAGGACAGTAGAACAGGGTCCCTGTTTTACAGAGAAAGCAAGTCAGCCTTGCTTGAGTTCGCTGTACCCACACCCTAATATACGTCAGCGTGATCTCAAATATCACTCACCTCTACCGCACTGCTATTTCACTTCTTCTTTAAAAAATCCTTTCCAGAACAGACTAGTTTTTTGTGTTCCTCTTCAGCCCGTGAAGGCGTCCAGGTTCCTCGCAGGAGGAGGATGATGCCTGGCAGGCGCAGGCACTCAGTCTGCAGTGCTTCCCTGTGATTTCAAATGACATTCTTTTCCACTGTGCACTGAAAAACGTTACTGAGCTGTTTTGTATTCCTTTGGCTCCGATTCCCTCACTCCGCTCTGTAATTGTATCTGATTATTTACAATGGTGCAAAACATCAAGTCTTTCGTTATAACCAGGGTTAAAAACATTCTAATTAGATCGTTAAAATCAGGGAGGATACAAGGCCTTGTGGCCAAAGGACAGGATGTAGAATCAGAAGGGCTAGCTTCTCTTCCTAACTTTGCTACCTGCTTCCTAGGTGAATTTGGATAAGTCATTAAGCCCAAACTTGAACCAAACTTAAATACAACCAGCTCGGTTCAGGAATGGTAACAGTGCTCTGAGACAGAGATGCTAAGTCTTACGAGAACTGCAAAATACTACAATTGAATACTGGGTTGTTTTGTGGATCAGTTTCTTTTCTACCCTGTAGATTTAGAAGCCTCGTACATCCAAGCAAAATGTACCATGAGGGACATATAAGTTAAGGCAGAGGTGTTAAACGATAGAAAATCGGGCCTGGTGACGTACTGGTGTTCATGCAGGGTGGGGACAGGGACAGCGCCCTTCAGCCATCACTATGTGCCATTTGACTGAATGCAGAGGCGCTCCTCGACACAAACTCCTGCCAGTGCTTGGTAGGGTTTGAGCAAGGGTCCAGTCCTGGCCTGCTTCCCGTTGAAAGCACACAAAAGAAATCCAAAGCTTCAGCCTAGGCCTCTCCTCTCCTGCCATCCCCTCCCAGCACAAAGCAGGGCAGGCAGGCAGCCCAGGAGCTGTTTGAGGGACGATGCCTCCTGGCCCCTGCCCTTTGCCAGCACAGCTGCCGGCTCCAGGCAGACCTGGCTTAGCTCTTGTCTGGCTGCCGAGAGCCGTACTTCAGTCCCCGACGGTTTTTTGTTCATTTTGCAAACTTGCTCCCCTTCCTTCCCCAAGATGCCAGATCCCTAATCTGACTTTCATCTTCAGGGCACCAAGGTCTGGCTGGCAGGGCGGATCAAACAGCTCTCAGCACAGCAGTGCCGTCAGAGGAGACAGACCCACCTTGGGAGGACGGTCATTTCACTTTGATAGGGAGGAGGAGGATCTATCCCGCTGATGTTCTGGTCTGCAGCAAGCCCTGTCTGCCAGATTTAAAATAACCTTTCTTGGACCGCTTGTTCTTCTGTCCTGCTTTTCGTTCCCTGCTCCTGATAAGTACAGCGCAGTTAAATATTCCAGCCAGAGCCTGCTGGAGAGGAGAAGCTGGGGCAGAGGCCCTGGGTGGGCCAGCAGGGCAAGGATGAGGAAGCCCCAGCACTGGCTTGTCCTTGGGGTCGACCCCGGGGACGGGGCTGTTCTCGTCCTGGCTCCTCACCAGCACGCGCTGTCCCGAAGGGGAAGCGCCCGGCGTATTTGGTAGGGACACGCCAGAAGAGTTGAATGTCCCGGTGGGTGCCAAGCCGCACCTTTCAAAGCAGAAGTGCTGCCTCCGCAAGCGCTGAAGAGACGCGTGCTCTCTTCTGCCTGGAGCCATCGTGCGTTAGCCAAAGGTGGCCGAGCCGGGGAAGCTGATGTGAGACCAGAGGAATGTCCAGGCAGTCATGTAACAAGTCAGAATCAGGGCTATGTCCTGCTCTGAGCGTAACAGATAACAAGATAGCAGAGAATACTCTGAATCGTTCCAGACCCATACGCTTTTGTGTAAATATGAAATAGCTGCCTTTTTTTTTTTAAAATATCTGACCCAAGGCGCAAACGCACAGTGATTTATGCTAACCTAGGAGGTTGTCAGTAGCAAACTGCTGAACATGTTTACAACAGGAAGAATATTTTTTCCTTTTTATGAAATCTGTGTTTTGGCATTGGACTAGCAGGATTATGCAAACAGAGGGGAAATCAATTGCACGAAGGGTGCCACTGTAAATTTCAATAAATTGTCTATAAATTCAATTTATAGCAAACCAAGTTGAGTTTAATAGGAAAAATGAAAGGGATAGACTACCTACATTCTGTAAAGCAGATCAATAAAATAACAAGAAGAGAAAAAGTCAGCATGTTGGGGAATTACAGGGTTGCATCTGACAGCTTCTGC
>NW_009617781.1:0-9220 GCF_000690535.1 Cariama cristata | reverse complement strand
GAGGAGGCTGCATGCCTGCTGCGGCTGAGTTGGGCAAGAGCAGGTTGCTTACAGATAAAGAGTGTTTGCTTACAGATCAGAGATGGGCCTGAACTGATGTGGAACGGAGCTTGAAAATATTTGGGTGGCTTGTATCCAGGCCTGTTGGTACAGGGAACATATGCAGAGGGCTGCAGAAAAGGTGAGGAATTTGAGAGAAATGGAGGTTCTTTGAAGCTGGAGGTTGGACAAGATAATTTCTTAAGATCTCTTCTAGCCCTCATTTTTGATGGGTTGTAGAAATGTTGGAAATAGGTATAACAGTGAGGGGAGAAACTGGAACTCGCTTATTTGCAAGGCAGCCTTTTATGTCCCACTGAGAACGTGCACCTGTGTTTGCCCCGCGTATGCAGAGTAAGACTGGTGTAAAGGAGTCTTAAAGTAAATATTAGAATATGAACTTGAATAAATAGTAGTGTAAAGACAAATATTAAGGCAAACAAAATTAATGCCCTCAGACCAAATTTCTTTATTAGGAAACATATATACCTCTCCTTGCTTTTAGGAAAATTCCCACAAACGTATCTGAAGCTCAGAGGGCAGAATTTCTTCAGGCAGGCAGATTCAGAATAAAATACAGGTGGAGTTAGTAAAGGTAACTAGTGACATTTGAGTAAAAGTGAGTATTCTTGGTTATATCACTGACTGAGAGCTCACATTTCTGATAGAGATTTATAATCTTGAATTAAAGCACGACAAAGGAAGAAGAAGGAAAAACAGGTTAGGGGAACAGGAATTGGGCAAGATTAAAAAACCAAGACTTTGTATAAAATCTGGCAATGATCTGGGAGAGTTTATTAGCAAACGTGACCCTGGTATCTTACTGTAACTTTTTTGCAAGAGATTGTTACCCGTTTCCACTGTAGCAGGAACGTCCAGCAGTGCAATCTCTGGGCGTCTTTGCAGTCTGAGCAGAAAGCCATAAGGAAAGGTATATTGAAGGACTGGGGTAACATTTAAAAGCAGAAGAAGAAAGAAGGAAGGAGATATAAGCAGCAAATATTTCAAGCAAATGAGCAAAGGGCCATTAATAACCAGAAGTAGAAACAGTGTTTAGAAAAGGTTTATCTAGTGCCTTTCATAGGAATGGGTTAGCAGAGCTGCCTCCCCACTGAACGTTTTATCCTTTCTTGCAAGCATTGCCACCTACGGAGCTCTGGGCCTAGAAAAAGTCAGTATGTGGTAATGCCACTTCTACAGACACGCTGTAATGTAGTTTTAAGAAAAGCTAGCCATTTTGTGCCTTTCAGTCATGTCATCTTCAGTTCTGGTTTCCCCACCAGATCTCTGTTTGCTTTATCCAAATTTCTGTAACGTGGCAGTTGAGCAGCGTCGTTTGACAGCTTAGCTGGATCCGTGCAAATCTGCGAGCGAGTCTGCAGACAGCTTTCTATGATGGTAAGTAAAACAATCTGGGAAGCAGATGCAGTTAAACACCGCAGTCTCGTACTGCAAGCAGAGCTGTAACCATGTAAAAGTACCTTACGTGAGCACAGCCCATTCCTGTAAGTTAAAGGAATAAGCTATGGCAATACAGACACAACTATCCTGTTTAACTGCCTGCACGCTGCAGGCTTTGTTCTATTATATCTATTTCTAAACAGACCGGGATACACAGGCACCAGAACTATGACTCTTGTGATTCACCTCCTGCATTACTTTTTTCTCCCCTGGAGCATCACGTCTGGCTCTGTGATCAGCCAGCCCGGGTCACTCTGGTGAATCTGGTAGTTTCTAAGGGAAGGACCTGCCCTCTGCGTTAATGTAATTGCAGGTTATTTGTGAGATTCCTTCCGTGTCTTACTTCCTGAAGGCCTGGCACAGAAATCCAGTTTTGTAATTTGAGTACTAAAGAGTGGCTGGATGTAATTATGTGCTCCATTATTCCAGCAGCCTCTGTAGCACGAAAAGTAAAAGCTCGGTGTTGCCATTAGTACGGAAAATACACAAGTTGGTACATCATCGCTATCTTGCACAAGCAGTGTAGTGGGCAGCCTGTACACAGGTATGACTTCAAGTTTAACTAGGGTCTATTTTGTACCCTTTATAAATGTCTGCTGGAAGAGACTGATGAGATTTTAGTTATACACTCATTATATCTCTCGTGAAGCCACAGATTACACAGAAAAAGCCTAATAAATAAGCCTTGACAACAGCAATAGGTTCCCCACTAAAGCAAAGCAGGATTCTGGGGGAGCATAATTTACCTTTTTGTCAGATGTCATTTTGATGACCATAAACAGGGGAAGTGAGATGTACGTGCTCAGACCTACGGACGGCTTGATCGGCTGCAGAACAAATGTAATTGCGGCTGAACGTTCTGTCTCACAGCAGCTGCGTGCTGCCTCTGGCTCTGCGAATGGGCTGGTCACTGCAGTTTTGAATGGGAAAAGGCTGCTGTTAAAGAAAGACACAGGAAAGAGAGAGTATTCTTGCAAGACCTGAAATTTAAGCCTATATCCAAACACGAAGAGGAAGTACATGTCCTAATTCAGTAACACGCTGTATGTTAAAAATATGCCCTGTAGAATTTGGGCTATAAATTCTGCTTTGCAGTCAGACATCCTGTGCTGTGATGGTAATAACACTTTGTACTCTTGCAAACAGAAAATTATTACATTAAAGATTTAAGGCTCACAGTGGCTTTGGCTGCTGGTTATTATTAGCATTGTTTTATAGATGAATACACAAATTCAGACTGAAGATCAAGGATTTACCAAAGTTTGTATGGAATAGTCTATAGAAGAACTAAAACTCCTCCGGAGCCAGAGTGGAGTACTTCAACCTAGGGACCATCCTTTTATCCCTATGAGGCTGACGGCAGGAGCTTCACACTCAGGGTGCTGAATTATGTGGGTTCTGGGTGCTCTCGGCAGATCTCCTTAGCTGGTGCTCCCCTTCAGGCCGGGATCACGTGTAGGGCACGCCGCCGTAGCAAAAAGCACTTGTGGAACAGTAAGTCTCCCACAAAGGCAGCAAACGTCAGGAACATCCTTACAGAACAGCCCTGCATGGCGGCAGCTGTAAGCATCAGTGCTGCGTATTGTTGACCAGGGTAATGCAGATGAACAAGGACGGCATTTCCTCTGTCTTCTTCACTGATGCCCAAGTTTCAGAAAGCCAGGCTGGCTCCTGGCCCTCCTGCTGGGTGAGGACAGGGGGGATGTGGCAGTGGCTCTTCTGGGAGGTGGCCTGTCTGGGCAGCTGCCGTCACCTCCCCAAGTCTTCTTCCCTTCTCAGCTGAGACCTTTCTGCCTACGGCATGGGCACCTGATGAGTCAGGCCAAACCTGTGCTATGTGACATGCCCAGCGTCACTTGGGAAATGGCGAAGCATCAGTAAAACCAGTGTTTTTAATCACAAGGCCATTCTGCCTCTCCCTTAATGTAAATGTCATGTGGGAATTACTTTAAAGAAGACCAACCAGTTCATCACCCTTGCAGATGTGCAGAAGACCAGTCCCTGCAAGAGGAGAGGACTCTGTCACTTGCTGCTGCCTCATTGGAAACAGCAACCAGGGCTCCAGAGGAGCAGTTTGTCCTGCAGCCGGTGTGGCAGGATCGATGCGGGACGTAATGCTGTAGCATCACGCGATGGTGCCTCGTCAGGCATCGATGCGATGTCATGCGGCACAAACATCCCGTGCCAGCAAACACGGTTTACAGTGCAATTGGAAGGCTGACAGCAGCGTTTGTAGGAATACACGAGGCAGTGTTGTCAAGTAATACGGCAATATGAGGGCTGATCTTAATGATACAGTACCTTCCATTGCTATAGTAGTAAATAAAAAATGGCCAAACTCATTTTGTGTTGCTACAGCGTCCGAATTAGAAGACACTACTTAGCGTTTATCCTCACTTAGGCTGCTAAGCTCCAGGCCTACATTCTCCGAGAGACAATTCACCTGTTCCCTGAGGATCTGGTGAAGAGACAGTTTCCTAGCAGGACGGGCACTGATGTGGGAGCCAGGAGACTGACGTTGTACTCGTGGCTGTGCTGCTGACTTGCTGCATGACCCCGGAGTCAGTCATACCCCCTGTCTGTGCGCCTCTTTGCCCTCCTGACTTTTGCCTGTTTCATCTTTTCAGGCTGCACGGAAGGGATTTCTTTTTCGTCTGTATTTGTACAGCACCGAATATAAAGGGATCAAGGTTTCAGTGGGAGTCCTTACAAGCTACTGCAAGCACATTGTATAGCAAAGAGCTGTGTTACACCACTTCGTGTAAGGGTGATAAAGCTGCCACGTGGAGGCTGGGCAGACGTACTCATGCTCAATTTATGTCTGTGCACCTTCTAATCTTTAAACTGCAATTAGAATCTCTCCCATGCTAGTGTGATAAAGCCTTCTGTCTCACAAGACAGCTCAGTCGATGCCCTTTTGGTCTATATGTGAAGGTTGTACTACCATGACTGTGTCGAGAAAGGGTGTAAATTTCTTTTTTTTTTAAACTCAGATCAATGTGCCAGTGAAAGTTCTGATGAAGATACAGCTACACAGCTGTAAAAATGCACAGCACTGCATAATATTTTTGCTTTTCAGAATAGAAATAGGCTTTTACAGCAGTGTAACTAGTTCTGTATATGGAAGGAAAAGATTAATTGACCACTTCAATTCTGCCAGTTTAAGACGGCAAAATATTTTAAGTGCAATTCCATTACAGGATTAAACTGGGAGAAGCTTGTGTGCTTCATAGGTGTAACCTTGTCTTTTTTCCTTTCCTTTCTTACTGAGCTAGGAAGTATTTTTCCCTCTTGCCTTCTCTCTCTTTTCTTTTGGAGCTGGCTTGTCCTGTCATACTACATACTCTCCAAAGAACTTGGCATTTTTCCCTGCCCTTTGCAGCTTTGGAATGCTTTCTTCCTGTTTCTCAATCCCTGTTACCACTGCAAGTAAGGCAGAGCTGGTATCTTTGTTTCACTGCTGCTGTCAAGTCACATGATGATATTTAGGAAATCCGTGGACCTGCAGCACTCCAAGATTACACCCATAATGAAAAAAAGATTACAAAAACACAAAACGGGTTAATGAGTGCCCAGATCCTTCAAGGGTCAGGTTCGCGTTTAGGGCAACAATAGCTACTAGTGGCCAGCAGTTTGATTCTCCAACATTTTCATTGCCCATGTGGCCAGATAATTTAAAAAAATAATAAAAAAAAGAAGGACTAGACCTATGTTTGGATACCAGCCGGGAGTTCACCAGGGAAGTGCAAATGTAAACGTGGTATTCACAAGAGGGCCATGGTGCTGGGGTCCTTCACAGAGCCAGGTATGCTGTTGCCTTGAGGATTAAAAATCATTAGATGCCCACTGTTCTCAGAAACAAGAAACACCCCTCAACGTGTCCAACAGATCCTTCCCACTATCCTTTTTCTTTGTGGCTTTATCTATACAAAAAAAAAGGTGGTAGAAGGTGATACCATAGGCCTTTCTGTTGCTTCCTAGAGTTTATGTAAGACTTTACTATGAGGTAGCAGGCAGGCAGTTATTTATTACTTTAGACTGAGGTCTTGACATTAGTGCCAGTCAGGTCACGATTTGCCATTAATAAAAGCATTGCACAGTGCCAAGTTTAGCAATGCCTCAAAGACAGTAGCAAAAATAGAACCCCTGGCTGCTTAGCAAGTATCTGTAAAATTAGCAAATACCCATTTATCTATCATCTCTCTATCTATCTATCACCCAGGTAAAGGATGACCCTCAGTTTCAATGGGGTTAAATAGTTAATTTCAATGGGGTTAAAATTTACCTTCCTGTGTTTCTCCCTATGGATTTTCAAATAGTAATACTGTTACTTTTCTGTCCTAGGTAAGCTTCATTCTCAATTTTCAGCTCCATTTAATAGCATCTCTATGACACGGCAACTGAGGACTCCATGCTGTTCAGCATTATTTGGAAGCCCAGCAAACCAGCCTGTATTGTATCCACAGGGCAGCGCCGAATACCATCCATTCAAACCGCATGATGTCTATTTCAAATAAGGTGTTTTAAAATTTTATTTTAGAAAAGCTTGTGTGGGCTTAAGCAGCAGTTGAAGTTAAATAGGGCAGCATAAGCTAATAGCATGACTCATGGGAGAGAAATAGAGCAGCAGTTGATAAAAACTGTTCGGTAACAAAGAGTCTTTATATTCATAACTTCATACAGGCTTACAAAAAGGTTGTTTAAGAAGCAGAAAACTAAATTCCGGTCTTGAGATTCTCCCAGTTCTTAAAGACTTACCTTTCCATCAGACACTTTCCAGTCCCTCTTCTACACCTGATTACTTAAGAGAGAGGAGAAAAAAAGGCAATCTTTGGTGACTGGGCTGGCCCAGTGGCATTTCTGCATGCTGCACAAGTATCTGTGTTTAAAGTAAGTTAAAATAACAGTACAGACACACAAACTGAATTTATGCAGATCTTTGCTAAACCATTGACTCATACCTGTAGAAGTAACTCATGTGTTTCTGATCCCAGCCATTTTGTTATCACCGAATTGAGCAGCAGTGTGGTATGAATGCTATTGTGTCAGCGGAGCTTAGACCTTGGACGCTGCAACACGAGACATACTTTATCGATGTGCTGATGTTACTGAACCCAAATCCTGGCCCCGAGACTATGTGATTATAATCTAAAATCAGCCGATCTAACTGAGAAATAATTCCACTGAAGTTAATGGAAAATACACAAGGTTTTATATAGTGTCAGGGGAAAAAAGTATCAGACCCAGTCTTTTATTGTGCAAGTTGAGACTCGTTTTAATTTCACAGTTCGTCTGAGTGATGGGCATTCACTTGTGACTTGTTGGGTAGGCTTCTTTGGGTGTGAGTAGGCTTTGACACAGCTGATCATGAGGCACTAGAAAGCTTTACGAAGAGAAGCACTCAAGCAAATACAATACAATTTTATGAGGAATCCTGCCTGGTGAAGTAAGGATAAGGCATCACCCAGGAGGAACGCTGCTTACTGTGGAAACACCGTGAAGGTTACACCCTGCAGAATGCAGAGTAGATGGAGACTGTAAGCGAGCTGAAAGGAGAATGAATGTGCATTGTCCAGGAGATAGAGCGTCCCTGTCCCCAGGTGGGCCGTGCTGCCGGAGGACGTACCCTTAGCAGGTTAGCTGGCTTTGCTACCAAGTGAGAGAGGTGTGCAAATGTAACAGATTTTGCTTAAAAGGCATCAGACGATAATGCTGGCAGATTTAAGAGGGATGTTCTTAGATGGATACACATATAATGCTTGAGAATAGGAACATGACTTGCATGAGTCAGTGGGTGAATTTACTAAACATATAGCAATATCCAGTTTCTGGGATGGGCTGGAAGGATGCTGGATGCTCTGGCAAGAGCAATGGTCAGAAAAATTCTTTATGTGAGGTCTACCATATCTTATAATCTGCATTCAGGTAATAGGACCTAGTGCATTGCTGCAGAATTCAGAGAACTCAGCTCTCAATGGGAATGGAGCATAAGATGTCCTTAGGGATACTCACAAACAACAGGAGAGCAGTGAACAGCAAAGGCAAAAGGCTGCTGGAAAAAAACAAAACAGGTCAGAAGAAACATGTACTATTTAGTCTTTCCTAATGAAACAGAGCCAGGGCCCCAAACAGAAATTCACAGACTGGAAAACCAAGGCTGCTTTCCCTGGGGAGCAGTTTGTGTAAGCAGGCACAGTAACAACAAAGATAACGAGTATCGTTGGTCATTACACACAGATGAGCATATGCTATAGCCACCCAAAGCTTTGGCTAGAGGCAGCTGTCCCGCATTGCAGTAGCACACATCAAAATTAGATAGATAAAGACTTAGATAAAGACTAAAAACATAAAAACCAATTAATCACAGCACAACCAGGAGGAGGAGGTAAAAGTCTGTGTTATTTATAGTAGCATCCACTATAGGGAGCTAATGGGGACTTAACCTGCACCTTCCCAGTAAGAGAGCTGCAGTATCTGCAGTATTCTTGATTTGGAACGAAGCAGAAAAACAATACTGAAGTGTTTCAGTGCCATTAGGAAGTAAAGTACAATCACTTCACCTGGAAGAGGGAATCTAATGAAAACACCTTGCAGTGAAAGAGCAGAGGAGGTTCGTGGCTGGCTTGCAGCTCTTGCTGCTGTTTTGTTTCTCTGGTCTCTTCCCAGCGACACTCCAGAGCTCCCGCTTGCTCTCTGTGACTCAAACTCCTGCCTTTTCTATGAGATCACCCAGAAAAGAAGCCAGAAAATGTCAGGCAGTACTAAAGTCATGAGGTCTATCTGCTCTTCCTCTCCTGTGAAATCTCCCCTCTTTTTGACCCCTCTTGTATGATGGATGAGTAAGGAAACAGAATTTCAGGGAGAGGAAGTGATAACCTTGAATTATCCTTTGGGGCAATGGGATAACCTAGGCTGAGCTGATCAGTCATCCAGAACAATTAAAACATTGCTTTATAATATTTAAGTAACTTACCCTCTGCAAATGACTGTAGTATCTGGGAAAGGCACTGCCTGCGAGGGCAGGAAAAAAGCAGATACACAAAATGATCACATTCCTCTGGCGTTTTTATAACGTAAACACATACGCTGGGAGTGATTGTGACCAAACAAACTTCAACCGGGATTTGACAAAGAGCTTGTTTATACCTCTACGGCAAGCCGGCAGACGCTAACTTCGTGTGTCTTTATTCACTTCCAGTGCATGGCATCAGCCGCAGTTCAGAAAATACTCTCTTCCATTAAGTTCCTTTAGGATATCTGAGCTCTTAAGGCATCTTGGTAACGGACTATTTCTTTGGATCAGGGCAAGTGTCAGGGATTGAACTCCTAGTGTTCTGCATCCAAATGAGATTTCTACTGGAACAGAAGTATTTGCCTTTTGAAATTGATTGTGTGAAACGATGTGCTACAATTTTAATTATCCTTTGTTGATTGGACTTTCCAGGATAAAAGTTCCAGTGTGAACCTTTTGTCTAGAATCTCTCGTTTCCCTAAAGTATAACCCGTCATTCTGTGATTACTGTTAATCTAGTCAGGTCATTTGCTGGCCCCGCTCACATTTAACCGATCCTGGAAGAACTGGGAAGCAGAGGATACAAAGGAAAACCCACGGCTTAATCTTCGCGGAGAAGTTTCTGTCCAGCACGGGCCGGAGAAGCCCGTCAGCCCCACGCCACCGGGAGAGCCCGCGGCCTCCCCGCCTTTAGCCAACGAGGAGGAG
>NW_009617780.1:0-2465 GCF_000690535.1 Cariama cristata | reverse complement strand
TACACTTCATTCCTTAAAGTCTAGAGAGAAGTGATAAGCTCTAGGTTGTCGTAATCTTGCTTGCTGAATATTTTGCGGATGATCCCAGGTGTGTTTCTGCAGCCTCTCTCCCCCTGTCCATCTGGGACTCGGAAGGGTCGTGGGACACCTTTGGAAGAGAAGGGAAGAGAAAATTCTCCTGACTTTCTGGGCAACAGAATAGGCTTGCTTGACCAGGGACCAGAGAAAGTGGCCCAGTACACCCAACCAGTTGTCAGAGCCTTCGTGCTGATCACAGCCACAACTTAAAAAAAGGGGAAAGCGAGTGGAAGAGCTTCTGAACTAGGTAAAGAGGTCTCTCATTTGCAGACATTAACTTAAATAGTTGAGGTAGGGATGAGGTTTTTGTCACTTGCTCTCACTTTTGTTTAATCTGAAAACCAAATGGCAGGTGCCAAGGTTTGTTTGGGTTTGTCATACACCCGTGAGGTCAGCAGACTGTCCTCTTCAACAGGGGCTGCCCACATGAAGCCGAATGCTTCAGACATTCAGAGGCTTCTGAAATAGGATGGCTCAATCCAGAGGTATTCAATGGGGGTATTCAAAATTGGGAGTGAAGCTCTTAATTCGGGGGGCAAAGTCATTTCCTTAAGGGTCATGAAGCTGATCTGAACCTTCAGATGAAAAGTTCGGGATAAAAAATTGCTGCTCCCTGTTGTAAGAAAGGAGCTGTAGTTCAGCCCAGGTAGCAGGTTTATGTGGGTCATGTTTGAACTATTCTTTTTGTCATTTCGTACTTACATCTCTGAGCCGTCTATAAGGGTAGAGAAAGTTATTGCTAGAGAGATTGGAAACTGGTAGTTGATAAATAGAAGTGCTACATCACTCTGCAAAGAGCAGTTGATGAATGTTACCATTGTATGTGAAATGGTTCTTTTTTTTTTTTCCCCCTCTTTAACTGCAATGTTTTAAACTACATTGTCCCGCACAGCAGACTGCTAAGTAAACCAGAACTGACATGATAAATGTAAAGCTCTGGTTACAGCTCCAGAAATCAATGAATTGCATGTTTCACATGTAGAAGGGCAGTCATGCTGTTTCTGCTTGCGGAGTGTTAAATGTAATTCAATCTATGAGCAGTAAAACATGAGTGTAACGTGGTAAGGCAAATGCCTGCCTCCAAGAGACAAGTAAGAAAAGTATGTGAGAAACTGCGCTGCTCTGCTTTGAAACCACCTGTAAAATAATTAGTTCTAAAGTTTGCAAGGAGAATGTAAAGGAGAACCATGTTAGAATATAAACCGATAACCCGGGGAATGTTTCTCTAATAAATGTGGTTCAGTACCCATGAGTATTGTTAGTCCATCTCAGACCGGGAGCACCCAGCAAAATGTCGCGTGGAGAGATACAAAGCCAGGAAAGAGAATAATGCCATAAATGAAGGCTGTTATTTATGGCCCTATGAATGCAAAAATGGACCTCTGGGAATGACCCCCTACAACTCATCAAGTCAGAAAGCATGTTTGAAATGCTGCTCTGTAGCAAGTGATTAAACAAATTGTAGAATAAAGGGGAAAATACAGGTTAAAATATACTTCAGTGACTGGAAATGAAGGTGACACACTTTAGTTCTTGCTGGGTACCCTGATTTTGACCTTTGCCCAGCGGACTGCTAATCATACTTGGTTTCTGATAAAGAACATAGAGCAGCTTCCTGCCAAAAGCTACTTCGTTTTGGTTTTAATTCCATTCTGAATTCATATTTAATAAAGTTTGGGTTTTTTTTGCCTCAGAGCAATTCAACTCAGACAGTGTCACAGTTCACTGAGCTTGTGGCAGGATGTTGCAGTGTTTCTGTTAAGATTTAAAGAGATTTTTTTTTAATGTTACGATGCTGTTAAACAAGCCAACCCTAGCTGTCAGCTCTGCCACGGCAAGACCTTATCGGAAGGTTGCTGTCAATAGCCTAGCAGACCATGCCATTATGGAAAGGGGATGCAGAAGCTGATAAATTCCTTATGTAGTTCTAACGTATGGAGGGTTTAACAACAGCAATGTCTTAAAGTGGATGGAAGTGCTCTAGGAAAAGTCTAACCCTTCTGTCCCATGAGGAGGAGCTTGGGATGATTGTTTCAGCAATTGCTTTTCTTACAAGTTAGGGTAATGACAGGAGATACAGCCATTTTGAACAGAAGGAAGTCAAAAGTGTTTAATTTGGAAATGCAACTCTTCTGACTTTTGTATTTTAACTGAAATGCCTTCCCATCTACAGAGCTTTTTCCTAGACCCTAGTTTTAGGCAGGGCAAATGCACAGACCAACGCCTGCTTGGCATCACGTGGGACTCCTCTTTACAGTTCCTAGAGTTTACCCCAAATTTAACATTGTTTTGGCAAACTGAAAGGCAGATGTGAGACAAAACAGACCATGCAACTGAATGAAAAAACTGCAGTGGGCTTGTGGGTGGGTTGTTTGTTTGGTGGTTGT
>NW_009617779.1:0-859 GCF_000690535.1 Cariama cristata | reverse complement strand
AAGTTGAGTCTGGTTTGCCCATGACAGTAGTTGGTGAGTGACCTCTCCCTGTCCTTATCTCAAGCCACGAGCCTTTCATTGTATTTTCTCTCCTCTGTCCAGCTGAGGAGGGGAGCGACAGAGCAGCTTTGGTGGGCACTTGGCATCCAGCTAGGGTCAACCCACCACAAAAATGAGTTCTGTAACTTCTGTTGCTGAATTTCCCTTAAAATATGCATAATTAATTACATTTACTATGCTTATTTCCCACATATGTAACAAAATCCTGTACTCTAATGTATTTTCAGCAATGTTGGAACAAAATTTCATTTTCTATTTAAAGAACAAGTCTACTCAAAAGAGAAATCATATTATAATAGCAATTTTCTATTCAAAAAGTGTTCTCCAAGTGTAACTTTAAGTGCAAAAAGCTTACTTAATGGACAACAATAGATTTCCACCATGCTTTCCTGCTTCATGTACTACAGAATTAACATACGTAGGAATACGAGCCGAATTCCCTGATCAAATGCTTTGTTCTTTAAGTTCCAGACATTTGCTAATGTCAGAGCCCAGAAGTGAGAACTCAGGGATGCTACTGGGATCATACAGGCAAAGAAGATCTGTTCCCCACTCCAATCACATTTACTGGTGGTGACACTGAGGGAAGTGAGAAAGACCTAGTTTAATTTTCAGATTTTTAGATTAATGTCAGATGACTGGCAATAAAAAGAAATATCACCTTTTTAAAAAAAGTATATTTGTTAATTCTATTAGGGGATAGAAGTGGAAAAAACATCATATTATGCCACTTTTCTGGTGGCATAATTTAAATTTAAAAGATACTTCTACTTGTTTTTTGTTTTTGTTTTTGTTTTTT
>NW_009617778.1:0-10311 GCF_000690535.1 Cariama cristata | reverse complement strand
TGTATATATATATATATATAAAATCTAGCCCAAGTGTGCCTCTGTGGTACAGTTCCTGCGGTGATCTGCATTGCATATCTCACAGATGACGACTTGTATGAATACAGTTAAAATAACACAGATGCTATTTCCAAATGGGATGCATTTTACCTGCAAACAAAGGATGTGTGTTTGAGGTCCTGATGACAGCACTACCACGTAGTACAACTTACTCTCAAGGATGCTCAGCTACTGGAAATACCTTCTGTGCAATCACTTGGAGGAGTCCTATGTGCATCCTCCACTCCAAGGACCATTTTGACTGGGCTTACTTTCAAAAGGTCAAATGATCTTCATTATTGCAACATCTTTTGGGGTAACATGAACTAAGTAATTCCCAGAAGCTTCCCCAGATATTTCACTGCTATCCCAAGATATGCCACTGTCCTGTTAGAAACTCCAGCAACTAAGTGTCTGCCAGGATTGGAGAGGCAGAGGAGGCTGGCACAAGTGACATGGTTATATTTCCTATTGCAACTTAACTTCTTGTGAAAGACAAGGGATTCGAGTCTTGTTCTCTCGTTCCAGCAAGGACCTTCAAGGTGAGGCATATTCTTTTTTCATTCCATTCCATCCGAGATTGGTCGCAGTCATTATCAAGGGCAGGTTTGCAGCTTTCAGCTTTTTTCAGTCCCTGGGAGAAGCTGGACTCTGTAGTCACAGTTTTTGCCACCTCATAGAAGTTCATAGCTGGGAGGTTAAGCTCATTGGTTTCTAGAGTATGTTTTTAGAAAAGAAAAATGAAGTGTTACTATTTAGCATAGAATACAGTGGGGCTTCCTCGTCCTCCTCTTATTCTCATTTTCCAAGTCTAAATGCTTCTAGTCCAGTATCTTGAAAGTACCCTCAGGACCCACTGATTTAAGTAATGTATGTCTGTAGTGTGACCTTGCAAGTAGATCAGGACTTAATATCCTATTGTTCTGTTTGGCATATGTAACTTCTGAGTACCTGCTTTTTGCTCTGATACAGTTTAAATACAAAGCAATTATTTGTTATGAAAATTCGATAACATTTTAATGATTAAAAAATAAATCCCATCTGTTTGGTTTTCCCCAAGGCAAACAGGAAAAGATTTATTAATAGAAATACTTGACATTTCTATTTCAAAAAAAATCTATTTATTTATGTAACCAGGGGTAACCAGATGAAATAAAAGATGACAAAAATTCAGCAGAATAACATAAAAAACATCCTAGTATGCTAATTTATAGTTTGTATCACACCAGTGGGAATCCCAGGGTTGAAGGTTTTAGAAAGCGTAAGAGAATCAGACATCATTAAACTCAGAAAGTCATAGCTACAAGAAAGAGATTCAGGTGCCCATAAGCCACGTGCCATGTATAGATACACACTGGAGCAAGTGGAGAAGCTTCGAGGAAAGGAACTGAGCACCATGCTATGTAGGAAAAGTCTGTCTTTCAGTCATGAGTTATCCAAGTGATCTAAAATGGTAGCTTGCTTATAATTAATGGCAAAACATAGCTATTCTGGTAATCATAGAATCAAAGAATCATACAATCACAGAATGGTTTGGGTTGGAAGGGACATTAAAGACCATCTTGTTCCAATCCCCCTGCCATGGGCAGGGACACCTCCCACCAGACCAGGTTGCTCATAGCCCCATCCAGCCTGGCCTTGAACACGTCCAGGGATGGGGCAGCCACAAATTCTCTGGGTAATCTGTGCCACTGCCTCACCACCCTCACGGCGAAGAATTTCTTCCTAATATCTAATCTAAATCTATCCTCTTTCAGTTTAAAATCATTACTCCTTGTTCTATCACTACACTTTCTGATAAAGAGACCCTCCCCAGCTTTCTTGCAGGCCCCTTTAGGTACTGGAAGGCTCCTCTGGAGCCTTCTTCTCCAGGCTGAACAACCCCAACTCTCTCAGTCTGTCCTCATAGGACACATGGTGCTCCAGCCCCCTGACGATCTTCGTTTGCCAAATCTAAAGCAGGCTGATCCTTTGTCCTCATCCAATATGCTGATACAGACACTCAGTTTTTGTGCAATCTGGCCCCAGATGTCTTCTACCTCCCCACAAATGTCCCCACTTCATTGGATCAGAGGGGAGGAGGCAAAAAAATACTAAAGCTACAGTTCAGCCATCAGAATACTCCTCTGGGACCCAAACCCTAGAGATTACACCTGAAATTGCACCCCTTTTTTTCTGAGTTTCTGAGCCAATGCCTTGCTAGCCTTTGGGTTCTGGCTCAGTCACAGTCTGAAGTAATTTGGCCGTAAGAGAAAATGGAAAACTTTTGATTTTCTGTGAGATTAATCAGCTGATTATTAGTCTCTGCCATTCATCCTGAATCTTTAAACTGGGAAGAAAAAGAAGTAAAATTACAATCCAAGAATCCTAAATCATTCATGGAACAGAAAGGCAGAGTTACAGGTTTGCAAGTGAAAGATCTCACAAACTAATCAGTTCCATCTTTACTGCCGTCATCAAATCTGATAGCAGCGTGCCATGATCTTCAGAAACAAGCAGTGACCTTATTAAAGAGAATGTTATTACATTCACCACTTTCTAAGTGTCAGTGCCGTCAGTTGCTCTTACAGGGGAAACCCAGGATTCATCTTGGCAAAGAGGTGAAGGAAAAACTACTTTCTGCCTACTTTGCATGAAGAATAATTTATTTTGTCGTTTACTGACATGGGCAGACTCTTGAACAGGGGTTTCTGCTCTTTTTGAAGGAGATTCCTCTCTTTGATTTCATCCCTTCTCATCTCTTGGTAAAATAGCCTTATCTGAGCTTTGTTTATTGCTGTGCTGCATTTAACCAGCCAGTGGGAACCCCTTCATCAGCCTCTCCTTTCTACGGTACAACGTCTGAATGTAAATGAATAAATTATGCCAGTTAATTTCTCATGAAGGTAGTAGGCACATATCAGAGAACATAAAGTACAAGACTTAATCAAGAGAGGACAGAAGAACAGGAAGAAAGGGGAAACATTTTTCTTGGGATCTGGACTCAGGGAGGCAACGTGAGATCATCAGAGATCACTCCAAGGAAACCTTGTTCAAAAGGAAAAACCCACTTCCATGCTGATGCGGACGGAAGTAAAACTAGTGACTGGGAAGTGATTTAGCTAAAAGTGGGCCAGACTTTCTGATTTATGGGGTCTTCCAGCACTTATTGAATTTTTCAATTCTGAAATTGAGTATTCCCTGAAATGCTGATAACTTCAAACAAAGACATCAGAACAGAAAACTTTGGCTGAAAGGAAAGGTTTGTTTCAGTGACATAGAACACACTGTTTTGCTTTTTTGCGTTTATTTTTTTGTTGTGGTTTTTTTTCAATTCTTAAAATATATTCTTCAGATAAAAGAAAGGGACACATTTGAAACAGATAATTTCAGATCAAGTACTGAAACATTCTGTCCTTTTCAACGTTGTAAAGAGATTTTTGAATACCTGACATTTGTTGCTGAAAACGGTGTTCTTTCAATTGTTTGACTTCAGCTAGAACAGAATTTCACTTCTCCCTGAGGTCTGCCAAAGAATTTCTGCACCACACTAAAAAGAAGATAATCTCACTCTACTCTAAGCTCCCACCTCTTCCCTTTGGCTACTTGGCAACGCCAAACTTTTAGAAACTGCTTGATGATGCATTCTACACCACAGTTGTGCTGCCCTACACACCTGGGAGACCACAGATCAAACAGGCACAAGAAACATCCATGTATCTTTGATCGACACGATGCTGCACCAAACCTGATCTGCTTTGAGACTGCATGTGTTGTAGGCATGATAAAGTAGCCACTAATATCTCCTCCTGGAAGCACCATCCTACTGATTTAATCTGCAGGAAACAAAAAGCACAAGGAGGTAAGGAACCAGGCAGGCATAGGACACGGAGCTGTGTTTGCTCTACATGGTCAATACATAGGCTTCAAATAGGGCTGGAGAAAAAGAAATTGTGAAAAAAAGATCTGAACAGTTCAATCTTGATCCTCAAAAATATTTTATTCATGGAGAACTGCTTCTGATTCCCTACATGTGATATGTTCCACATGTGTCTAATAACTGCATCTAATGTCTGCCAAATAAAGCATCATCAGTTTTCTGACCATTCATCTCCTCCGGACTTATTCTGTCTGCCACTTCACATCATGTCTGTCTACATTTACATGCACCCTAATGTAAGTCATCTGCACGTGTGAGACATTGCTTAAAAAAAAAATTCCTTACAAAAAAAAAAAATACTTTGAAGAATGTGTAGCACTTATAAACAGGAGCTTTTGTGTTGTGAAGATAAAGCGCCAAGGCTAAAAATACCTCACTGTGATGGGAAGAGGATGCAGATTTAAAGAGGCGGTAGATGGAAGCACTGTTTTTTCCTTCGGGGGTACTCGGCTGTGGTTAGTCACCAATAGATCTTCCTTCTGCACTGGTGAACGGCTGTAATTTCCAGGAGGAGAGCAAAGCTCAGTACATTTGCAAGAAGGTCTTGCCTTGTTCAGGGTCTTGCCTTGAGTCAGCACCCATCCAGGACCCCAACCCGCCCTATGTAGTGCCTACCAGGGATGCAGAGAGATTAGTGGAGGTCACCTACACTTCAGTAATTTCTGTGGAGGGTGATTATACACCAAGCTGAGTTGTGGCAGTGCAGGGCTCAGTCTAGGTTAGTCAGCAGAGTATTTACCCAACTCCCTGGATGCTGTTTTGAAGCCATGGGGACTATTAGCCATCCATAGCAAGATGAAGCATACTGGGAAGTTTGCTTTCAAGTGGAATTCTTCTCTTTGTCTCAGTTGAAAAAAAAAACAAACCGGCAGGAGTCCAGGCAAATGTATCACCCAGACTTTCTGCAGTGAGTCGGGAGGGGAAGGCACATTTATTTCTCCATGCACAGAAAAGAAAAGAGCCCATCTGGTTTGCTTAAGGACTGAGTTTATCTCACCTTAGCTCAAGTGTCTACAAAGTCCATGGCTTCACCAGAACCAGCTGTGTTCTTACAGGCTAAGGATTTGCTAGCAACTGTCAATCAAATTTAGCATGTGATCCATCTACCAAAGGCAGGAATCTAATTCAGGTTGAGGTATACCAAACCCTGGATATCACTGACTATTGAATTCCTCTTCATTGACTGTACAGGTTGACTTGCGCAAATGAGGACATCCAAATTGGATGACTCCCCTTCCCAGTTCCCCTACATCTAAAGTGCTCACAAAGGTAAAAGAAGCCTGTGGTAAAATTTGACTCTGAACTCCAGTACCATAGGCTGCAAAGTAAGCTGTCTCATGGGACCAGGGTCTTGCTAAGTTATGTCAGGGTTTGCGTAATTGATCAGATCCACATGGAGCTTGAATGGCTCAGATGACTTCTGGTAGCAAATACAAATGAGAATTTTTTTACAAAGTCTGAGTTTATTCCCTGCACAATGACCTCAGCCTGATGTGGAGTCAAAGCTTAGCCATCACTGATTCAGGGAACAGGCACACGGAAGGGGCTGAGGTTGCCTAGAGTTGATCTGTTCCCTGGAAATTGTAGAGTATGGCCAGCTTTGGTACCAAGCTGAAGAAATGGCTACCTGCTCAAGACCTCTGCTGATAGAGCCACAGGGGTTCCACTCTGAGTTTCTATAGACACTCAGGGTACCAAAACCAGGAGAGAAGAAAAATGGGTCAATAGTTATGATCTGCTCTTCAAGCAGCAAATGAGTCTGAGCGGGAAGCCTGTTCTGAACCTTCCAGGGCCAGCCAGCTCAGGTGGGTAATCACTCTTCCTTTGATCATTATTTGGCAAAGTCCTAGAAATCAGCAGGTGGAAGCAGTGGATGTTTTCACTTTTCTTCTTCTGTTCTGTTTCTCTACCCTTCCAGCTTCTGAGGGATCTGCTCTGGAGAAGAGAAGGAGAAAAAGTCCCTTAGGAGGAATGGGACATGGCAGTGATAGTGACAACAGCACAGGCACCCATGTCCTACATTGAAACACCACTCCTAATCCTAAGGACATTAATAAAGGAGAACAGGTATACAGCATTACATTTGAGTCTATATCTGACACAGATCCTGTCTCCATCAGCTGCTGGGAATGCATGCATCTAAAAAAAGAACATGAAGTGATGATATGCAGTAATCGTTCATCTAGTTTAACCCTGCCAGTTTCTTGTGACCCACAGTTAAATATTCAAGCACCTTGAGGTCATTACAGATATACTACTAATTATATCTGTTTACAAACATCCTACTGGCCAAATCTCAAGACCTAGAAGCACTCAAACTTTTTTTTTTCCCCCCATCCTACCTTTCTTTGGTTTTCCTCTGTTATTTTCTTTTTGCTCCTGTGCACAAGCCCTTAAACTAGTTCCCACACTCTGAAGTCTGACTCCCACCTCCTGTCTAAACCTAGATTCAAAGTTTTCCCCTCTTACCTTCTCCAGCAAGTTCTCATTTAACTTAGTGTTCAAGTCAGTTCGCGACGGGCCTTGACAATTTTGAAGAAGAGAAAGGAAGAGAAAGAAGAAGAGAAGAGAGGAGGGAAAAAAAAGCCTTATAAAGATTAGTTTCTCCAGGGGGAACAAAAAAAAAACCCTAGTCTGGAGGGAAAGTTTAATTAAAAAGAGCAGAGTTTTTAATTACTAGGGAAATCTACTTGAATGATTCATTTGCATAATCCCAACAGCAGTGGGAGAACAGGCAGGAACGAGATAAGGTTTCTTTACAATCCTTCTCTTGCTTTTCCGTATCTCTCCAAAAATGACTCTGATCCTTCACTCCTCCTCTCTCGTTCCCTGCTACATTGTCCTCCAATCTGACTGCACATTTTGTCCTCAGGCTGCCTGCTTGTTTGGTTCTTCCCTTGTTATTGTATGACGCGTTTTGGTACAAAAGATGCACCTTTTCTCCTGCTGGGGCTGTTTAGGTGAGGTGTAACCAGCCCTTTACTTCTTCCACCATACCCAAACTCTGCTGGATTGTCCTTGATTGCTGAGCACCAGCATGTGTTATCACTTGGTGACATTCAGAGGGAGAGAAGAGAGAAATTTGTCAACAGAGAAGCCAACCAGAAGGTCAAAAAGCCTTTGTCCAGTTCTGGTGCTCAGCAAAAGAATGACCCATGAAAATTAGACTGTCATGTCTTTAAAGGTGATTTTTGTCCAGACTAAGATAGACCTAACGAGCCTTCCATACACTGTATCGACGATGTATTCTTTTTACCCCCATTGTCAAACCTGTCACAGCCACCTCCATCATAGCACAGCAGCTGGCCAGTATCCCTCTTGCATGAGATCTGGGGACACCAACACTGCACCATGTGTCAGAGGGAGAGGAGGGAAGCGAAAGCATGTACCTAATGGTCCCCACTACCAGCCTTGTCCTCTAGCTGCTGCTCAGTGACATCTTCTCCAACATGCTCTATGCCAAGGCACCCCAGCACCCTGCATGCAATCCCATGCACTGCTACTTGGTGTGTGGTCACCTAATTGACCTGTCCTACCCAATACCCTCCTGCAAGATGAAAGGGGGCTTGGAATGAGCTTACATCTCTGAGTGTTATGACTCACATGCTTTCTATCTGTATTATTGACCGGCTACCCATTGAAAGGCTCATTCCTTTCTAGCATGCTGAAGTGCACAGATAAAAGCCTCGCAGTCTCTCCTGCAATCAGCCTCGCTGACAGCGTGTCAACTTGCTCCTTCACACACTCTTGGACTGTACCCACAAGCAGTTCTGCAGGCAATACTTGATTGCAGGTGGGAAATAAGCAGAATGGGAAAAGCCACCTCATATCTCAAGTGGGGAGGGTGGGGAGGTCAGTCATGTGGATGGAGCAAAGATGTCTCACTTGTCTTCAAGACAGACAAGGAGTTCTAGATAATTTTATTTACCTGCCTATAGACACCCAATTACACAGGAAGAGGCAAGTGAGAGACATCTACCCAGAGGTGAGGATCAAGTTCTCCCCACCAGACCATGGACAGACCTTAGGTGCACCATAGTCCAGGACTTGGGTGAGTGTTGAATCATACGCTGTGCTCAGTGCTCCTCCAGACAAGTCTGGATTCGAGCATGATCATGGAACTCAATACCTATCAAGAAGAGGCATTTAGCTCTCCTTGATCACAGTGTTTTGCCCCTAGAAGAACCTTTTTCTCCCTCACTGCCTGCTGGGCTCCCTCCCTCCTCTGCTTTGTAAGCCAGAAGAAAAAGAGATTTCCATGCTTTTGTTATAGCAGTGGTTGAAAAGGTCTTTTGTTGTCACTGCTTTTCAGTCTCTGAAGTCAGAAAATTGATGGGAACACGATGGTAAGAAGAGGGTTGTCCGACCTTTCCAAACTTCCTGACATCCTTGATATTAACATATGTTAGGGATGCTGGAAACCAAGAAGGGATGCAGCAGGTCAGATGACAAGCGACCTGTAACTGTACCTACAGTGTGAGAGCAGGAAAAACAGTCAGTTTAAGAAACACAGATAGGAGAAAATACAAGTCCAGAGAAAAAGGAAGAGAATGACAGAGATAGAGAGAGAAGCAGACAATATTGTTCATCTGGGTGCAGAGGGACCACGTGTGTCCAAACCAGGATGTCACCACCGAACAGTTTATCCCTCCAGCCCTCTCTGACTCACAGAACGGAGGCGTGGGGAGTGACAGTTCAGTGTCTCTGTCTTTAGGCTGATAGATGAGATATGAAGCATGGATTTTTCTTGTTTAATTAAGCTCAGTCGGTGAGAAGCACCACAGGAAACCAGAAAATTTATTTCTCCTCACATATGCGCCTACGCATGCATCGGGATGTGTGCAGCACTGTGTGTGAATGCCTAGAGAGCATATTTTGGAGGATCTGTATGTGCGTTTTGAGTGTGCTTCTGCACATAAAACCAGGCAAGGTTTGTGAGAAGAGTTAATGCTATTTCAAAAATTAATGTAGTATCTACATTTAAAATACATTGCAGATAAAAAGAAAAAGAACATAAGCTTTGGGGATAAACAAGTCACTATAGGATCTGAAACATAAGGATGTAAAGTGGTGATTGTCTGTATATATTCAAGGAGCTGCATGGATGTAGCAAGCCCTATGTGTGTGTACGTGATAAATTGTGTGCATGCATACACTCATACGTAGAAAAGGAGAGTGCTGAGAGACCTGCACTAGTGCGTGTCCAAGTCCAGTGTGTGTGGCTTTAAGGAAAGATGTAGATGTTTTGAGGAAACAGGGATATTTCTGTGTATAAGAGGCTGCAGTCATGCTGCAAGCCACGAGTGTCTGTGTATGTGTGAACACAGTAAGCCAGGATGACTTGTTCCAGGCTGTGAGGGGGAGGTACAAGCTTGCACGTACACGTGTGTGTAGAGACTGTGGTGTGTGCGTGTGCGTGGCGAGCAGCAGACACGTGGATGGCTGTGCCCTCCAAGCCCCCTGCATGCACAAGTGCAGCAGGCAGCAGGTGGGTTTGCTCGTGTGTTTCTGTGGGTATGATCCAGGCATCTGCATCTATGCTGTAAGCAGCACGTTGGTGTACAGTAAGTGATGAGTGTATACCGTAAGCAGGGGTTTTCATCAATTCCTGGGCATGCTGCAGGTGCGTAAAGAACCAGCACAGGCTGTTTGTGCATGGGTTTGCGTGTGTGCGGATGGATGTCCTCACCACAGCATGCAACAGAGAGGAGAGAGGGAGACTGCTGATCTTCGGTCCCTCTTGAGACCATTTATGATAACAAGCAATTCCCAGTTTGACTTGCATGCACTGCTGGAGAAGGCAAAAAATGAGAAAACTAGAAGGGAAATTTCAGCTTCCTGGAAAACATCATCTGCCAGCAGTACACAGCAACTGGAAAATACTGTAGGGGCCATCAGATCCTGTCCCCAAAAACAGATCCTGGAAGTGAACTAGTATTAATGGCACGTGGAAGATCAGGGACTGGGATCCAGAGAGGAGCTGGGCAAGCAAATTTGTGAATAGTGTAACTGTGTCCTGCAGGTTGCCCAGCAGATTCACTGGCCATCATCCCACACAACCAGAGCTATGGCTTGGGTAGCAGAGCTCAGGTTTTCAGTCCTCCAGTGCCATCCTATAATTTTTCCAGGCCAGTATGATCCAGCATTTGCCCTTATCTATTTCCCATGGACCTTCTCTGTCTTGCAGGCTCCTTCCTGCTTTCTGTGCTATCTTCAGCCCTCATCCCATGGCTGTCTGCTCTGCCTCCCTGCAATGCAGACGGTGCTTTCCTCCGCTCGGACAGGTACCTCACAAAGCAACTCAGACATTAAAGACCTCGATGGTTTTAAAGGTCTTTTCCAACCTAAATGAT
>NW_009617777.1:0-5267 GCF_000690535.1 Cariama cristata | reverse complement strand
TGCTGCCTCTGCCCCTTCCCTTCCCGGCAGCCTGCTTTGCCGCCTAAACCCGAGTATGGTTTTATTTTGGTGATGGTAAAGTGTGGTGGACCAAAAGCGCGTCCAGTTTAGCTCCTGGAAAGGCGCTGGGACATAGGCTTACACTAGAGATCCCACATCCCGCGTCAAGGCAGGGAAAGTCTAAAACCTACAGCTTCTCCGTCCCCTTCTTATTCCAGCAGATCTCACCAGGTCCCCCTGCCTAGCTCCGGGCAAAATGCTTGGTGAGCTCTGCCCCGTTCTCAGCAATCTTCTCTCTGACAACGTAGCGTAAGGGAGAGAGGAAATTAATTGTATGTTACGCCGTGACGAAATCTCCATTCTCTGTTGTGCTTTAAATTTGACATCATCCAAACCCTTCCCTCCCTGCTCTCCGTCAGTAACAACTTCCAGCTGATGTTTGAACAATCAGATCTAGACCTGTTTTGGTTAACTTCGTGCTACTGTCATTGCTGTTACAGGACATTTAATGGGGAAAAAGAGCACTGGAGATTTTCCTTATGTTTATGAAGAAGAAAACAAGACACCGTTTTCAGCATTACCTGAAAATATCAAGCAGCTGGAAGGCTATCTGCAGTGGGAAGAAATCTCAAAATACTTGCTACGGCTGCTGGAAGGGAATGAAAATAAAAGCGCTCACTTTTTAAAAGGAGGGCTTCCCTGGTATAGCAGGAACACCTGGGAGACAGATGACAATAGCAGTTGGAAAGATGTAAGTAAGATAAGACCTGTGGAAACATATATTCACATTTCATTTTACAGTGACATACCGGCTTCCTCTAGCTTGTGCATTGTCCACACAAGTAGCAGAAATGCGTCTCCTGCACTGGTCGTTCGGTGAAGTGAGACTCTGCTCTTGATTACAGATTGTCACTCCCAGATTGTGGTTTTTATGGATTAATTTGCTACTGGGCGTAAACTCAGCAAGCATTAAGGAGATTTTAGTGTCCGAATTCCCTTCAAGTTGCTTGGTCGTTCCATTCTTTTCTTTTCTAGCACTTCACGCTCAGATGAAGCACTTCACCTCAGCACCAAGTTCTGTATTAACCCAGCCAAAACAAGCTGGTGTGGGAAACGGGTGTGAATACGGAGGGCAGGAGGAAGGCAAAGCGTGTTGTGTGTAAAGCCACAGCGTGTCGGCTCTCTCCCTCGGCTGCCCTTCTGGCTGTCGCCGTCTCGTCGGGCTTGTGAGGTTCTGCCCGTCCGTGGACAGAGCAGCGGGGCTGGGGAGTTTCCTCTGCTCCCAGCTTTGTCTTGCTCTCGTGCAAGGCTTTCCCCCAGGTGATGGTGCTGGCCACCACTGCGGTCGTTTGTGGTCTTGCAAAATGAGTCTGTGGCACCAGTGTAAGCCGTGGTGTGTGCCTGGGACCCACCGCTCCGTCCTTCAAGTGAATGTACTCACCAGCGCTGTTTCACAAGATAACGTGACTTTGGAACAGATTCACCCCTATTCTTTTGGAAAATCCTGTGAAATAGACCTGGAAGGATATCAGTGAGGTTTTACAGAAAGTAATCAGGGTCTAAGTGACATACTGTAAATTGCAGCCTTTACTAGAAAGCTCCTTCCTTTATAATGCATCTGGTACAGTAATGGTGACCTGGCTGTGGAATTCTTTTGGGTGACATTGGAGTAGAATAAAAAGATTGATACACCCCCTTAAAGACATTCATGGGAAGATATTTTTTTTTCCTTCCCATATCCTACTGTAATATGGTGTAATTGTTATTCCTGGGCTACCTTCAGCCTGGTCTTCCTCGTTGACGGTGAAGTCGGTGAATACTTTGGTTTTGACTTGAATACGGGTAAAAAATTACCCATTAAATGAAGCCACGGTTTAAGTCTCTTACACCACTGATACAAATGCTGTCCATAGGTTTCTTTCTGGCTGTGGCTTTAGGACGGCGATGCTTATAGTAACTGTGATTAACACTGTCTAAAAAGGAAACTATTTATCTCCTCTTCAGCTCTGCAGCGTGCAGCTCTGTAATCAAATTAGTTGAACAAATGCCATTATGCTATGTAAAGAGGGAAATATTTTGCATTCTGAAAGTGTCTGGTAATAAATCATACTCGGGAAGGCTGAAAGTTGCCTCTGGTAAGTCAAATCGTATCCATACGTGTGTATTTTTACCCTAAATTAATAGCCGCAATTTTGTGGTCAGTCATTGAACATATACGTGGAGTAATGAGATTATTGCCTTAAATATCCGGATTTCTCCAATGATTAGTAAAAAAAATCGTATCTTTCGTGTGACTGAGATAGAGGACAACTTGCAGAACCTCCTTTTGCCGTAGAACCTTTGATTTCCAGCACTCAGCTGTTACTTTGTCTGCGTTTTGAAGTAAAACATAACCGTGAAAGCAGTACATGAGCTGTGCTTTCCTGCTGTTGGACACAAATGCCTGATCACGTGCAGCCTAGAGAAGCTATGATGTATTGTCTTTTCTTTTGGCTTCAGAAAGTAAAAACCCAGCACCTGAGAGTTAAGCTAGGTATCTTTTTGAGATCTGCCTTCCAGGTGAGGAAGACCTGAAGATCGACAGGAACGTACTTTACTTTTTTGAGGGTTGTGGTAGTTTCCTAAACATTTAAATAATGATGATTGTTATTTTTGGTAAAGGAGGCCTTTTCTGTTTATGAGGGTGGAATCCTGGTAGACATACGAGATTCAGTCATACGTGTACAGAGTGGTACAAGAGCATAAATGGCCTGTGGGTTTTGGTTCTGTACATTTTTTCTGGATGTGGGGGGTTCTACGTTGCCCAGACTTTGGTTAGACAACACCTTTGTGTAAGGTGCTGCTGGACCGCAGCTGACGAAGGTGCCCACGCACAGGAGGGATGAATGTCGCTCCCTGCCTCGGTGGCAGAGGGTCGGGTCCACTGAACTGGTGCTGGTGGTGCAGCCCATAGGAGAAGTTTGTATGTGGCATTAAGGACTTTTCCAGCCATATCGTCTTTGAGTTTGAAATAGGAACTGATTCTAGGGGGAACCAAGGCACCAGATTTACAGCAGGTTACTGTTCACTGTGAAATGGCCTGTTGGATTGGGGTACTGAAATGCGACCAAAAGGAAGGTAAATCGTGAACCCTGCTGTCAGCTGATGCAATAGCTGTCCCAAGTCCGTATCGCCGTCGATATCGGCTGTAATTCTGATAGACCGAGTGTGCGCTTGCAGAGACACCGAGCAGGAGGAGTCTGGCTCTGTGTGTGTGCCACCCGATGTTCCCATCTGCTGAACGTAAGCGAAGACAGGCTGTGTTGGGAAGAAATGTGCTATGAGGACTTTGTTTCACGGACTCTTTCAAATTTAGCTGATTTAATTTAAAATTTGAATTTTAAATTTAAGATCCAAAGTCCCCAAAGCTAAAGGCTGCAGAAGCAAATGCGGATATGTACGTCAGGTAACTCAGTTCAGGGTCTGGCTTACTAGCTGAAAGTCATTGGGTGCATTATTCACCGCGAGTGCTCACACTGTGCTGTACATTTCTCAAGAATAAAAAAATTCTTTCTAAAAGACTCACCCAGAGTAGAGAAAGTGCTGTAACACACAACTAGTCAAAAAAGCCAAAGAGATGAGCCTAATAGTTCTGGGAATCAGGCTTAGGTTGGTGCACCCAAGTTGTTTCTGTTTTCAGTTAATACCAGGCAAATGAAGATCTTGCCTGCTCTTTATTCTGTGAATAAATTACAGTTAAAGTAGTTAAAGATCAGAAGGAAAATCTCTCCTGCAAGTTGGCCTAAAGGTAAAAGTAAGTTGGAAAATAAGCTTCAAATTGTTTCTGTGGCTTGGCTTTGTAGCACTAATGAGACACTGTATAAATGAGGTGGCAGACAGAATTTCTTGGAAGAATGTCTTTCCTCATACTTTGGCGGTCGGTTATTACACTAACGAAGACAAATGAGGTCTGTTTTGGAAAGGTTATTAGGAATGTGTTTGTTATGTGAATACACAGGGCACATATAAATTAGGCTTATTAACTTAGTGAATTACTTTTTTCAGGACTGGCCTATAAATAATATTTTTCTCTTTTTATTAGATGATGGACTATCTGCTTCAAGTTGTGAATAGGAAAGAGAGCACTCCAAGCTGAAAGGTCTCTAAATCACGAAGAAATGGAATACTTTCTGTAAGAGACTATATTTCACAAGCACTTGATTGTGTCAGATAATCAACACGGTCTCTTTTCTGTAAACAAGATTTCCTTTGTGTAAAATATCTAAATACACATATTCTTCTATGTTTCAGCAATGACTAAACTCTCTACTTCATTTTCAAGGTTGCATTTCCTCACTTAAATGGCTTTGATATATATAATTGTCACGGAAGGGTCTTCCAATTAATTATATGACTTACCTGTCTAATCAGTTCATCTCTTACTTTGAAACTACATGACATTTCAACATTCACAATAAATAGTACCAATAAAAAGGCTGAGTTTATACTTTTATTTCAGTTAATAAAACGGAAATGGGCCACGCCACAGCTAGTCTCAAAGAAATGACAGAATGGTTCATTTTCCACTGACGCTCTCCTCCTTCTTGAATTGCTCCCGCTCTGTAGCTTTTTTTCAGTAGCGGGAAGCTCACTGTGCCTTCCCAAGGCACGGATGGGCCAAGCAGGGAGCGTGTGATGGGCTTCCACAGGCAGGGAGATCTGCTGAAAGATGCCCTGCCTCCTCGTTTGACTTGGAGGTGATGCGGCAGCTCAGCACGCTCCCACCAGACGCTCCTCACGATGCCTTAGCAGGTCCGGTACCGTCGTGTGTCCACGTGAGACTAAAGGAGGAACATTGCCTCCCAGGAGAGCAAGCTCGTGACCCCTTTTGTGGGGCTGCAGCCCGCTGTAGCCAAGCAGTGCTCCTCGTGCCCCTGTCGTTCTCTGGGCTGGGCAGTCGCACCGGCAGAGGCCCGGGCAAGGGGAGAAGGTGCTGCGGCCTTTCCTCCGGAGAGCACGGACAGACCAGGCTGCGAGGGTAACAGGGAGCGTCCGTCTGTGCCCAGCTCAGAGCCGGAGAAGCGGGTCTGGGTAAAGAGCGGCGCTGCTCAGTGCTGGTGAGGCTGTCCCTGCGGCGCTGTGCCCAGTACTGAGCATCCCAGTACAAGAGGGACACGGACAAGCCCGGAGAGGCCAACAAAGAGCCACTGAAGATGAGTAAGGGGCTGGCGCATCTCTCCTATGAGGAAAGGCTGCAGCTGTTCAGCCTGGAGAAGAAAAGGCTCCGG
>NW_009617776.1:4175-16097 GCF_000690535.1 Cariama cristata | reverse complement strand
GTGGGGGGTTTTTTTTGTTTGCTTGTTTTTTTTAAGAGCAAATGGTCCCCTGGCAGCTGTAATACTAAGTCAAAAGTTGTTGTGAAGATAGGAATGGTTTAGATTCATTTTAAGTGCAGTCTTTGATTTGCAGTACCTGAGGGCCTTCCCTAGACAGGGTCACATCAGTTTCTAAGTATCAGATTTGGTGCTGTTTCTGTATCTTAAGAAATACTCCTAAAGAACTCACTGAGGTCAGCAGGTCTTGAGTTCCTTTAATATCTTCATCAGCTTGTTTGATGGCTTTTTCAGCTGCATTTTGTGCTTTTTCAGCTTCTTCCAGTGCTGCTTTCACCATGTCTGCAGTGACTTTAACATCTGTTGCACCTTTGCTGTAGAGCGAAACTACGTTAACACTAAAAATGCTTTTACTTTGGAACTGGAAAAAGAACTAGTTGTACACTGCAAAGGGCCATTTTTGCCCCTTAGTGAAGGAATGAGAATCTACATCAGGGGAAGTTAAACTCTGCATTTTCTGATACAATGAAATGAAAGTCTTGTTCAAGCTCTTGGCGAACAGGTTTACATACCTTGCTTTTTTAGCTTCCTCCAGTAGCATTTCTGCTCTGGCAATGTCTCCAGCGCTCTGCTGCAGAATGACTTCAACATCGGAAAGGCTTTCTACACGCTCACGAATATCTTCTGTCAGGGCTTGCAGCTGCTGGGGCGTGCTTGGCATCTCCATGTTCAGCACTTCATTAGCCACTGCCTCGATGCTATCCAGGTCAGCGCTGTCTTCTAGCAGATGGACAGAAATGACAAAGATGTGAGTAAAAGCCTCCTTTTAAGTCTCAGTACTCAAATTCCTGTCCTCCCTTAAGATGGAAAATAATGGGAAAACTTCTTCCCCCAGACTCACGGAAAATCAAGGTGTTCAAACTGCTTCCTTAGGGTGAAACTTCCCTCTCAGGAGAGGCCTAGCAGGCGCGTAGGCTCTGCTGGCATAGCTCTCTTGGAAGCCATTTGAAGATCTGGGTGATTGGTTACACAGCGCTGGGGCTGGGGCGGGGGGAGACGCAAGCCCACAGGAAACGAAGCCAACAGCTGCATGTAAATGTATTTGTGCTAACGGCACGCTCAGCCTTGTGCAAACAAGGAAGGAATCGGTTTGCCGTGCTGCTGCTTGCTAGCGAATGGGGCCCTCACTTAACCTTTACCTGCTTTCTTACAGAGAGAGAAACTCATGGTTTCTGACTTCCCTCCCCTTTAATAGTACTTTGTCTTTCTAGCCAGAACCTATGAACACACTTGGCAAACTACAGCAGTACAACAGCCTCAGCTGAAATGACCACAAGAACATGCCACGGTTTGCTCTCACTTTCCTATTGTCTTGGGTTTCTCTTGTTTCCAGATTTCATCATACACACCAAGTCTGGCTGAAAGGCAGGGGGGAAGGAGACAAAACTATTGCATTACCCCTCAGAGGATGATTAGAGCTAAAGATAGTTCACAAACCCAGAATTAAAATATAATTTAAATACAAGGTTTTTACGCATTAGGAAGTCTCGAATCTGTTTAATAAGATTTCTCAGATCTTCGTTGCTTCTATCCACTTGTTCTTTTGTAGCATTGGTTTTGAGCAAAACTGCTTGTGCATTTTGTTTTGCTTCATCAGCTCTCTGTTTCGCCTCAGAAACCTAAAGAGAGGAAAATGGAAGGCTTGATTGCATATTTGCTTATGCTTTAAGGCCTGTTTTAAAACAAAAATTCAGTTGGAGTCAGAGGTAATAGTAATGAGAAATGCTTTTTCTCATAAAACTCACAGAACACTTTTAAAAGCTGGCCAGGATCCATACCACCAATGCTAGTTTAAACAACTCAGGCTAATGTTTAGAGTTATCCATGCAGCTTCATTTTAGCAAGCTCGGATCTTTACAAGCATGATGAAGTTACGCAACTGAAAAGTATTTTGAAGTAAGGCAGGCACATACTTTGTCAATTAGTGTCTCAACTTGTGTTACAACTGAAAGTTGGTTTGTGTGTTTTGTTTTTTTTTAACTATCTAACAATTAATTTGGCATATTACCATTCTGGAGAGTTGCTCAACTTCTGCTAATGCACTGAGGATGTCTCTGTCAAAATCCATGGCTTTCTGCCAGGCGTTGTGAGCTACGGTCACCAGCCCGTCACAGCCAGGTCCTCCACACTTCTTCATTCCTTCGTCTGTTCGACAGTTTAAACCGCCACACTCAGAGTCGGCACAAGAGGCTCCCACAGGAGTGCCACAGGTCTGCAGAGACACATGAGACAAGGGAAGCAGTCACAGCTTTATTTCCATTGCTGAGCTGCGAGGGGGATGGAGCAGGACTCTGCTCTGCCACGACAGAAATACGATGTTGTTTCTGTCCCATGCAGTAGCATCCCAAGCACCACAGGGAAGGAAGCTGAAGCAGAGGGAGCCACAAGCTGGAGGTGGTTCCTGCAGCAGGGCCATACCAGCATGACTTTAATCTTTCTTCTGTGCCCCCTCGCACCTTCCTGCCTTTAACTTGGTTACAAATAAGCAGCTCCCTGATGCTGAAGTAGCTGGTGGTTATGAGGGAATCCTTGCTGTGCCTTCATCATCTACTTTTCCTGTACGTCATCTTTCACTGGAAGGCTGCCTTTAAGCTTTGGTTTCAAGCTGGAAGCTACTGCAATCAGTCTTCACTACTGTTGGAGGAAAAACTGGCCATCCCAAGAAGCTATTTCATAAGGAAGAGAGTCTTTGATGCAGAGTAGTATCTTTTCCTTTGCTCTAATGCTCTAGAAATGAAATAGAAGCTGAAATGCTCCAAGTTGAACAGGAAACTTTTTTTCATGCCCCTTAAAAAGTTGTCCCATTGCCTTTCACCAAATGTTTGCTCTGATTTCATCTTTCAATTTGTGAATTATTGTCAAGAATGTGTTCCCATAGAAAATTTCAGGGTAGACTTTTTTTTTCTTAAAAAGCAAAACTACTTCTATCAACAACATTGTACTGAGAATTATCCACTATTTAGTCAATTGTTTGACAATGAAATCACTCGGGAGTTGTTTTAGCCAGAGGGAAAATTGGAACATCCTCCATTCTCGTGAGGTTCTTTTGCCTTTCCACCACTCCCGACTTTTGCCAAAGGACAGTCACTAACCCGCATACTTTGCAGCCAAAAAAACCTCCCTGGGAAAACCTAGGGGCTGTGCCAAGTTAGCTGCAGCTGTCTCCTGTGAAGTGTAAATGAGTCCCTCTTACCTGTTTGGCATGCAACCCAGCAGTAGCTAGAAAGCAAAAAAAAAGGTGGTGTTTTGGGTTTTTTTTTGTGTGGCCCTGTGATTATACCTCCAGGCAACTCAAGTGTTTATGGCCTTGATAAACATCTACCCAAGATTTTCAGTCCTCAAGAACAGTTAGGCAGGAATGTAGGGGAAGGGAAGCTAAACAAAAAAGATGTCTCTTTCTTCCCTCCAGAGAAAAAAGGAGGACTGGGGGAGCCGGGAAGGAGGACAGTAGTTATAAAGGACAGGGAACAATTCAGCATGTAAAGAACTCATCCTCTTAAAAGAGGTCTGGCCTGGCCCTGGGAGTTAATGAGCGGTCCCCTGCAGCCTGCCTTCATGCAGGGTTGTTCTCTGACGGCAGCTGGCCGACTTCAAAGTGAAACTGAGGGAACATCCAGCCTCTCCCAAGAAAAAGCAACCCTTGATCATATTTACAGATGAGCAGGCAGCTTCAACAGAGAAAATACTCTTTTGACTCCAGCTCCCTGCAAATTCAGCTTTGTCTCAAGCACGAGGATGGGAGCACGGTGATGCCAAGGAGGGTGGCCCCTTGGTGCGAGTAGAAGCGCTGCCGGGCTGTGTGCTGCGCAGGCATAGCCTGTACCCTGCAGAGGTGCAAAAAAAAGAAGAGGCACCTACAGAAAGCAAGCACATAAATTGAGGACAGGCTTAAGAGGATGGCGCTCAGTCCAGCAGACTCGCTACACTTTTCTGCATGTGGGAGCTCTGTCCACAGCAAAGGGCTTTGAGTAGGGCAGGAGTGATGAAAAATTTTAGATGGCTGGATGCTCTCTTGGGGCTGGGAAGGGTAGGAGGGAGACCAACACAAAGGGCTGGTGCCTGAAAGCCAGTAGGTCTCAGAGCCCACCCCTTAAACAGCCCTCTTCCAGCCCACAAAATACCCTGTCATCCAAGAAACGTGCGTTTTTCACGAACAAACTGCATATCTTGCACAGTCAAGCCCTAAACAGTTCCTCCCCACCCATCGCTTCTTCGCAAACCCAACTTTATTTTTGCTACAGGTTTTATACGAGCGCTTCTCAGCCACGTACCTTCTCAGCCACTTCGGAAAGATCCAGGCTCTGCAGCTTGCCTGCAAGTTCATCCAGAAGGCGCGACTGCTCCTCTTGTTTAGCCTTGAACTGGGCCTCCTTCTCATTGATTAAGTCTTCCACTTCCTGCCGCGTTTGCGCTGACAGCTCCACGGCGCTATCGGGGTAAACAGTGGAGGCATTGACCCTCACCTCTGCCTCCAGGGACATATGGAAATACTTGGTGATACTATCCAAGGCTCCTGCAAAAATCAGATAAAGCTGCTCAGAAATCTGTTAAGAAACCCAAAGTAATGTATATTATGGAGGCTGACAGATGAGACATTAGGGTCAGTGATATGAATATCAAATTAAATGAAATGCTAGTATTCAGTGCCATTGCAAGGATGACAGAATTTGGCCTGTTGTGGGGAAAGAAAAAAAAAAGTTATTTTCCTTGGTTGACAGTGTGTCAAGTTTGCTGGGTTTTGAAGTTAAGCCTTTCTCTGACCCTAGTGACTGAATTCTGCTTGCCCTGAGGGCAAAAGGAGATCCAGCCTTTTAGGTTTATAGTCAGTTTTCTAAGGATTCACTTATCCCATTAGTTGTTACTGCTTGCCCTGGGATACCTGGCTTATAGAGTCACTGCTTGGAAACTGGTCAGAGCTTTCCCAAGAAACAACTGCATGACGAAAGATGCTGATTTATGGAACTTAGTTTTGGACAACTCCTGGAGAGGCCTTAAGCGGGTGTGAGGGACATCTAAAATGTGTTAATAAAGAAACTTTAAGACAATTCTGTGCCCCAAGAACTTGAGCCAGCTTTGCAATGTGCAGAGGGAGACAGAGCGGACAAAACAAAATTCTTGCTGCATCAGCAACTCTGCTAATGCACCGAAAGAAGCCGCCCTCCAAGGAACTGTGTTTTATTACAAGTTAGAAGATTAACCTGGTATTTAAAACCATGCACTAATTAAATCTTTGGCCACCCCACTGCTTTCTCCCCCTCCCTGTGACACTTACCCCGAACATCAGAGATCTTGATGAACTCTAGCTGTTCTGCAAGTTCTTTCACGACACGGTCTAGGCTTTTGGCATCTGTCTCCAGTGCGCTCAGGTCAGTGTCTGTGCTATTGCTCTTCACTGCTAAGGCTGACAGGTTGTCTTCTATGTCAGCTATCTTAACTGTAACATCTGCTGTCAGCTTTCTGTAAAAACGAGGCACAGGACTCAACAGGCGGAGGAGGAAGGGTTGTAAGCCTTGGTGCTTCACTTCACTGAAGAGGGTGGTTAGAACTGTGCCGAGCCTCTCTCACGGCAGGACCTGTCCTCCCTCGGTGGAGCTGTAAGTGATTTGTAACAACATGCCTACCTAGAATACCGTTTTGTTTCTTTTATGATACAAAACTACTTTTTAATCTACAGCACGTTTATAAAGCACCAAATTGCTCAGAAAACAGCTGCTTTGTGTAAGATTAACTGGAGGCAGATTCCAGAGGACTGGTGTAATGCTCTTGTATCATGGCAACTGCATAGGTCAGAGTTGACTACTATGATCCATACATAATTTGCTTCCCATCCCACACAGCTACAAATGCAGTTTTGATTACTACGAGCTCATGGGACAGATTTGAACTTCAGGAAGTGGGGTGGGGGGGAAACCTTAGTTTTAACACAATGGATTCTTTTAGCTTGTCTGTAAAGATCCCTCCTCACCAGCCGTTTCTCTAGGGCTATGAAGGAAAACCTCCCACCCTCAGCATTCGGCATGGCCCCAGCAAGCCATGGAGCAGGCTTTAGCAAGTGGGATAACCCTAAAAGGAAAAGCAAGTCTATGTTACATGTCAATGCTGCTGCAGAACCCAAGTGGGCATAGGAAGCTATTCCCATCCCTGGTGATCCCACCAAACCCAGCGTTTCCTCATTCTGAAAGAATCAGGCAGTATTTAAGCTCTATGATCAATTTACAGCTCTCTAAATAGCCCAACTGCTTGCTGTTTTCCAGGAGTCCTCCAGTACTTCTATACAGCCAGAGAGGAGCAAGAACAGATACGTCTATATGTATGTTACGGAAAAGCAGCTCCTCAGCTGCTCTGACCTCCCTCAGTACACACAGAGCCTAAATGCAGCAGCAACCCCCAGCTCTCCAGCTGGAGGGAGGGAGCTGCAGGACACAAGCGCATCCCTAATTGAGACATTTGTGCTTTAATCCTCGCCCCTTTGCTTTGTGCAGTCCCCTTTACAATGCACGAGCAAGTTTGAGCACTTGCACACGCACAGGGCTAGAAAGCATCTGTAATCCTACTCGATGTTAAACTGCCCCATCTGCAAAAGCACAAACTACCATCTTTTGTATGCTTAGCCCTAAAACAAAGTACAAGGCTCCTACCCCGGGAAAAATGGAAACAATCCCTGTTATAAAGCTGGTGCTCACCCCCATCCACGCTCAGCGTGCAGAAAGGAGCCCAAGTTTCCAACTCATCAGCTACACATGGAAATCCAGGAATTTAATCTCTCCCTTCTTCATTCTCTCACATAATAGCAGTGTTTGTCCTTTGCCCCGGGGGGAGTGCAAGGCAAGCATGAGTGGCTCCGTGGTAATTAGCTGCCTGGTGCACAGTGGGAGCAACCCCTGCCCACAGCATGGCAGCTGCACTGCTCCTGCCTTCCCTGGCCAAGGTTCTGCTTGAGGACGGATGCTCACTGCCAGCGCCTGGCACAGTGAGGTGCTCCACCAGCGCTAGGAGCTGCAGCGTGTCTTGCCCAGCTGGAGGAGCGGAGCTGGGGTGTCCTCAGCCCAGCATGGGGACATCAGTCACTCAAGTAAATCCCACCTCACTGGCACTCCTACTCCTTCCCACGCTAGACTCATCCACGTAATTGCAACCATACTCACTCTGCTTCCTCGAAGAGATTCCCAATGTTCTTCAGGGGCTCGGCAGCTGGATTTTGAGCAATGATGGTTTTAATTTCACTGAGCTTCTCCTCCAGGGTGTTGAGTGTCTGCTGGTATGGGCCAGTGACTCCAGTGATTTTGAGGGCATTAGCCCTATCCAGGAACTGCTGGGTCCTATTAGCCAGCTCGCTGATGATCACGTCCCAGAGGGCGAAGCACTGGTGGCACGGCACGCAGTCAGGGAAGAAGCCTGAGTAGCCCCGGGAGCACCTGTCGCAGCGCGGCCCTTCCACCCCTTCGTTGCAGATGCACTGCCCAGTGGCACGGTCGCACTGCGGGGTCTGGATGCCATGAGGGTTGCAATCACACGCTGGACGGAGAAAAAGGCACATGTGAAGGCTAAGGTGAGGGAAATGACAGTGATGTTGGCACAGAGGAAAAAAAAAAATAAATCAGTTGTTATGAAGTGGTGAAATGAGTATAGAAGTGGTCTGTGTCTGGATTATAAAAAGCTGATTATGGATGTGTCTGCTTGGGTATGGGGGAACCAGAGCAGAGTGTGAAAGGGGAGAAAGATAGGGAAATAACTCCAAGCCAGACCAGGATTTGCACATCTCAGAAACAGGGAAAATAATGGAGCAAGGATGGACACTTCCTCTTGCAATGTTTGGATGTCAATTGGATAGCAACTGAAGACAAAGATCCCAGTTTCACTCCTACAATGAGGACTAAAAGTAGAGCAAGGCTTTCCAGACAGGAAAAGAAAGAACAGGCGGGCACATAGCAGAGGGTTTAAGAGTAACACATCAGTGAAATGGGAAAAGTGAACAAGGAACAACCATTTACTGTCTCCTCCAGCACAGGAGTGGGGGTCAACTGAAGAATCCAGCAGATCAAAAACCAACCACCTTCCCCTGCACCCCCCCCAAACTGCACAATAAAAGGAGATAGCTGATTACACAGCACTTTTAGTTGGTGGAGCTCCCTACCACTAAAGCACCTGTGGGTGCTAAAAGCTGAGGTGGCTTCAAAGAAGAACATGACAAATTTATGGAGTAACAGCCCTTGAGAGATCTTCTATGCAGACGTACAGGGCCTGGCTCAGGATGTGCTCCTGCCACGGATAGTGGGAAAACATTAAAAACACGCATCAGGAGCCTGGCACTGGGCTGACAGAAAATGGGGAAAAAATCAGGCAGCTTAGAACAAGAATGTGGTCATGGGCAGCCCCACCTCGAGGAGAAGAGAGAAGTCTTTCTCCAACACAGGTGCTAGTGACCAAGAGCCTATACAGTGTCCGTCACCCTCAAGTGGGAATGAGGACAATTAACAGATTTTATTATTTTTTTTTAATAAATTATTTCACACTTTGAGCACCAACTCAGGAGTTAGTATTCACACCTTCCTGAAATGGAGTTTCATTCTTATTTTATTTTTGTAACTGTGAATACCTACCTATCTTTATATGCTAGTCAGGTAAGACCCAGTGGCTCCAGGTGGTTGCCAAACTGGAGCGATAAGGTTTGGCCAACACCCTTTTTTAACAAGCTTTTTGAATAAGGATGCACTTTGGCACTAACCCGCCATGAAGAGAAGTTACTTAATTAACTTACCGATGCACGGCCATTTCTAAAAGCACAGACACACCGTGTGTCTGAACGCTATCATCAGCAGCGGTTCTATGCAGCCTGGCTGCCACTGGACCTCTCCTCCTCCTTAATTATGCAGGCAGCGGTGAAAATTACCAACCTGCAAAGCTTTTAATAAAGGATTGGCAGCAAAGAACAAAAAGAGAGGCCTTGAAAGTATGCAGGTTATCTACCTACCATCCTGGCAGAGTACACCCTAAGCAGGTCAAACGCACGTTCCTTGAACAAGAAAAGGACTGTGATGCCTGATAAAAGCCTTCACTTACACATCCATTTACCAGGCATCCTTGAAGGAGGTTAATGGCTCAAAAAGGGCCATAAATCAATTCACACACCCCAAGCACATGCCCCCTTGAAAAAAAGGGCAAAACACAAAGCCGTTTTCAAGATTGTACATTGTTTGCTTCAATGCCAAAACACAGTGGTGGTCTTCAATTCAAAAATTACACAGAGAGCCTCAGCAGAACAAATCGCTCCTCAACAAAACGACTTTCTTGTACAATGTGAATATGATAGGCAAGAGACAAAAATAACTTCTGCTGCCTGCACAATTGAGCAAAAGGGTCCTTTGTTCTTTGAATTATACCCTGACACAAGAGATTGTTTTTACTTTACATCGAAAGTGCTTAAGTAGTCAACTCACCATGGAATATGTTCCCTGCAGGCAAACTGTCAAGTTCCTGTTTGAAGGTCAGTTAACCCTTCTGTCAACTAATAAGGCCCTCAGTATAATGATGAATTGTCCAAATTCCTCTGCATAGAAAGAGGCTAAATGGCATGTGGTTCTTCTCAAAGATCCTGAGATCTGATCAAGTTACATGAATACTTGCTGCTGGCAAATCAGATCACTATATTTACTTGTGGACTTAAAAAGCTTAAAGTGAAAAAAAAAGAAACGTTGATAATTCTACTCCTGAATACCTGCGTGTTCAGGAAAGGCAGATGACATGGCTTTAGTAGCATTTACGTGGTAATGTGGATTCCAAAATCTCTGGAGCCAGAAAATGCTGGGGAAAGGGAGAGGAGAATTTAAGTACTAACTTGTTTGGAAAGTGAAAACCCAAACTGCACAGCTGACTGCCTGTTGGGAGATGATAAAAAGCAAAGACGTAATTTATTCTAAATGCAGCACAACAGTTGGAAGAATCATCACATTTCTAGAATTCTACAGAACTTCCAAACTGAGTTTTGTGGGACCCATGAGAAAATTGAACAGGGTGGCTAGAAACATTACTGTGGGTTATTTCTCCATTTTAGGAATCTCTATCAAGCCCAGACGCAGGCAATGCTGGCTCTGCATTACCTCAGTAGTGTGAATCCAACATATATAAAATGGCTTTCAAAAGTGCTGGTTTCACACTTGCTCTTTCTTTTCTTCATGATCTTCCCAAGTCATTAACCGTGCACAGGACCACACCAGCTTTCAAACCAAAAGGTAAAACTGAAGATAAATTTATCTGTATTTTTAAGTAAAATCATATAGTTTAAAGGCAAACAAGAAAAAGCCTCCCTCAGTACTGGAATAAAAAGATTCTAGTTGATTTTGTTTTCTTTCCATTTTGAAAGTGTGGGAGGCAATTCTACATGTTGGTGGCACGGTCTCTCTAGCTACAGCCCTTGGACAATTCCTTGCTGTGGCACTGACTGAAACATTTTTTAAATTCTCACAAAAGCATCACTGCTCCTCTTATAGCTCACAGCCTGTGAGCAAACCTTTCATCTCACAGATGACACATGAATGCCAGTGTTTGGTTACATTGATCTTCATTTTTAAAGTCTAGATGACCTTAGCCAAGCACTTCCACCAGAGGTGCTTGAAACCATCTTTGTTTCTTGCTAGAGTCTATCTCCGAGTACTTTCATCAGAAGCCAAGGCCCAATTTCTGGATATCGCATTAATAAGCCAGCCAGAAACCCCCAGAAACTGCCCTCCAAAGTCATGTGGAACAGGACCTCCACCATCTCCAACACCTCTAGGGGACGAGTCCCGTGTCCTGTGCCCTGGCCACAACCGACAGGCTATTTTACACCCCAGCAAGGAGCACGTCGAAGGCCACTGCAGAGAGCACCTTCCCTTCACAGCACAGTGGGGACCAAACCCTCCACTGACTTCAGCTGTGGCCAGCTCTCAAGAGAAGGAAAGCAAGCCCAGGCCAAGATCATCTAAAGCCTTCTAGGTAGTGAGGAATGCCCTGAACACCGTGGGCCATCAGGCAAATAGCTCAGTGCACAGCTTTTACCTCTTTGCCGCAGCAACACCTGCCCACTAAGAACCCGATGGCTTTGGTCTCTGTGAGATTTCAGGGCGCAACTTTGTCCTAAAGTGACAAAAAAGCAACTTTGTCCTGAACGGACAAAAGCACAGTGACAACGGCAGCATCCACGTGAAAGGAAAGGAGGACCTCCTAGGTGGCACAGACTGGAAAAGGCTAGCACAGGATTGGCAAATAGCTCATGGAAAACAACTGAGTTAGTTACACATCTATCATTCACGATGGTGGGTGCACACCCACCAAAAGGATGTATGTGACGTCTGATTATCACCACCAATGAACTGGGATGTGAAAACAGGAGACGCCTTGATTCCTGTCACCTGCTAGAAACAGAGTGAACACTGTGTCAGAATGATCCAGCATGTTATGCCCAGCACCATTTTTGGCCAGAGTACCCCAGAATCACTTCTAGCCACAGTGTTCTTGCTCCCCTAACACCTCCTGCATTAATGTCCAACTATTCCTATGGTCACCGTATGAGTCAACTCCTATGCAGTCCTGTGCTAATGATGCTCTGTTACGGCAGTTTTGCTTCTCATGTACTCAAACAGGCTGAATCAAAAACAACCTTCAAAGTATCGCTTGGCTCTCCAGAGTTCGGCTCTAACCAGCACACTCGTAAGCATGATGCAAGACCTGAGTAGCTATACCACATCTACTTTTAGTATATGCCTGGTTAATTTTTTTCACGAAGAACAAGAAACACACAGACACATCTAGGGATGCAGAAGTGTTTCAGATATCACTCAGTAGCTCACAATGCCTTTATACTCCACTTAACATATGCAGAATAGGGAA
>NW_009617776.1:0-4144 GCF_000690535.1 Cariama cristata | reverse complement strand
GGGAAAGATATAGTCCTCTAAGCTCCTTTTAAACGCCTTGCTTATGCTTACGTGACTAGAAATTGGGAAAAGTGATTCATTTTGCACTGCAAAACCAAACAGATGTTGAGTTTACTGCAAGAGATTTAGACATATTAACCAGTTTGGGTTGGAAATGCCCTTGAAGACAAATGGTTGATTACTCTCCCTTCATTCAGAGGGGTGGACCAAGGCCAAGGTTAAGGGCTGCAAGTTAGCACAGAGGGGGCTGCTTGCTTTGAAGATCAGTGTTAGGGATCAAATCTGCCCCTGGGTGAGCAGAGCAGGACGCTGCAGTACTTCCCACGGAAAATATAGTGGAGGAAAAGAAGTCCTTTGAAATCACTGGCCAAAGATTTGAGGATTTTCAAAGGAGCATTTACTAAATTAAACAATAGGTTTCTGTTTTGAAATGTCATTTTGGAACTGGGTGTATTGTTTTCTTTAATTGAGTGTTTAACTCAATCGGACATTCTTCTGTGGCATACTCCAACTTAAGTGAAATCACATTTTTGACAGGAAAATTTTCTAGCCAAATTCTTTGGTCAGGATCTGCTGATTGGCAGCTTATAAGAATAAAAGATTGTAGCTACATCTGTTCACAAACGAATGTGCACGTATGTGCAGGCACACACAAGAGTATCCATGGGTAATTTTTATGTCACCTTGATCAATGCATTTCTCCTTCAGTAATTTTTTTTCCTGATCTTAAAGATAAAAGTAACACTCATACATGCTTATTGAATGTAGTCTTGTAGAAACCTAAGGGGAGAAATCCCAGAGAAGTTAAATGACTAGCTCGAGTGGTTTGCTTTAAGCTCACAAGGATCTGTGAACCTCTTTATCTTTCACTTACTCTGACAGCTCTGCCACCTTTCCCTCTGATTTTAAACATTTAGAACTCACTTCCATTTAAACTACTGTAAATTAATGTGGCATATTTGCATATCACTTAATTTAAACTAAGGTGTGTCAGAGCAGTTGATACTACAGCTGATGTAATGGATACTAAAAGGGCTGTTTGAAGATCAGTCTCAGTGTTTCATGCCTTATTGCAGGATGATAGGAACAAGCAAATGTCATACAACATCCTACACAGAACAGAAATCATTTTTGCAGAAATATTTTCTTTACTGCTTGAGATTGGGGGCGGAGAGCATCAAATGTTTAACTCCTCCACAGCAAAAAAACAAAGGGTTTGTTCAAACACGATTTCCTGGCATCATTTCCCAGTGGTAGTGAGGCACTACGATGAGAAAACCATTCAGCAATGTGTAAGGTTGAAAGTTTTGCAGAGCTAGCAAATTTCTTCTGAATAATCAGCTACTGATTCAAATTACCCTGAAACCATATTGCTAACTCCTCAGCGTTACAATTTTTGGTACAAGTGTTCAGATAAGATCCCAGCCTAGCATTACTAGAGTTGTGCTGCATTTTAACATGCTAGTAGACTTTGCCAAAAAAGGCATTTTCTGGAAGCAATCAATATACATTACAATATTTTAAGAACACAGGTCAATTGCAATTATGAAACTCAAAGTCAAAATTATATTTTCTTTAGTGTAGAATTTGTCTGACTTCCTTTAGACACTTATCACAGAAGGAACATCTGCTAATATTTCTCTCCGCACCATAAACACCTCCTATAAAAGCAGTCTACGTGACTAGTTTAAGACCCAGGTGCTAAATTAAGAGTACTAAGCCTATTCTTAAATGGTAATAGGGTAATTTTCAGTGAACAGATGTTTCGGCACCAGGTACTTAACAAAGACTAAAAATTGAGAAAAACAACTTTCTGCCAATGTCTGCAGTGACTATTTGATAAAATCATGACTTTTTTTCATCTTAGTTCAATTAAAATCTACTTTTCACATCAGGGCTTGATACTCAAGTCCAACACAGAAAAATGTTGACGCAGGTATGCTTCTTGCAAAGGGGATATAGCAGTACAACCTAACTTTCAATTTCATGCAGCCCCTTTTACTAACTGCACTCTGTTCCATTCGTTCAATTTATTAAAACAATAATGGTAGTGAAATTGTCATCTCCTTTATATTATATGAAGCACACAAACTTCAAATATCTACTGTGCAAGAGCATTGTCTGAGCTGCATGTGCAGCCACACCGTATCTCGGAGGATTCCTGGGAGCCTGGAGCCTCCTGGCAGAAATTTGCTTTGCGGGCTGAAGCCGACGCAGAGCTCAGCATGCCGAGTCTGCACTTTCGTTGCCAGGCTTTGGAAAAGCTCCAGCAGAATGCCTGGGAGACTCCAGTTTGATGAAGTTTGTAATCCTATTATTTACTACCTTAGCAAGGATTTTTATGCACAGGCACATGTTCACGTGCAGGCTCATGCAGAGCTGCATATAGCTCATAGCTGAAGGAACAGCCAGAAGAATCCTGCAGAGGGGCTGGCAGTGCCCCCCAAGAAGACGATGCTCACAGCACAGCTCCTCCTTGCTGTAATCCTCAGGGACCTGCTCGAGGCTGAGAGATGCACTGGGCTCTTCCCTATCCTCTACGCCTCTCCTGTGCTTGTTTCAGGCATTATGTCAAATTAAATGAGTAACTTGTGCTTTTTTAAAGCATGGGGTAATCAGTCTCCAAATACCCAGTCTTACAGACTCCCTGTGATGCATAATCCCCAACGGACATCTGTGGGTGGTGGGAGCGTACCCAGTACCGAGGGGTCTAGATGCCACCCAAACGTAGGCGCCCACCTTAGCTTACCTCAGCAGTCTGGTCCCAGTGTGATCTCTGGGGACATGCAGAGAGGAGACATCAGGTGACGTTTTCTCTCCACCGCAGCGAGCAGAGACTGCACGTCAAAGCACCCAGACAGGTGCAAAAACCTGCCTGCCCAAGCTTCTGCTTCACCATCACCAATCTTACCAAGATTCCCAGAAAACAAGTCACAAGCAGCAGCCAGCAACGGTCACTGCCATCGATGGGGACAGCAGGGAAGTGTGCCCTGGTGTCCAGTTTCCAGTAGAGCGTGCTGGGACCCTGGGGCCACATCCACAGCTCGGTGCTGCTGTGAGTGCCTGGGAACCCATGGGGGACTGCGGCCCCCAGCCTCTCCTAGGGGGCCATTTTGTGTATCTCCACAGAGCTGTGTCCAGAGGTTATTTGCAGGCACTTCTGTTGGCATAACTTTTTTTTTTTTTTTTAAGTAATTAAAAAATTTGTAAAGGGTGTCACAGCACCGTGGGCAGTACAGTCCCCATTTCTCAGCAGATTGTGTCTCTTGGTGCCAACAGCCCTAAGACCTCTTCTGAAGAGATCACATACTACTGTCCCTTGAGTGATTCACTCTGCAATTTCCAACCTTGAGCAGAAGCCACTTGCCCCAGCCAGAGGAGGATCCCACCCTGAGGGCATCCACACCTCTGCATCAGCTTGGTGTCTGCATCGAAGCCTGTCCATCCATACTCACACGGTTCAGAGCTCTTGCTGTGCACCATCCAGATTGGTTTGTATTTTCTTCCTGAACACAGCACAAAATGTGGCCATATTGGCTGCTTGGGCCAACATGAGCATGACGCCGAGGGCAAGCGGCAAATGCCATGGCCAGGAGTCTATGTGTCCCCCTGCAGCTGGAGCAGATGTCTTTGTGACGAATCCCCGCCTCAGTTCCAGCTTCACCTTGGCCGCAGGCCATATTTAAGCTATTTTCCAGAGGCATTGCTCTGCAACTCCTTAAATGGTACGGTTTTCCAGTTCGCCTGCAAACCACTTACCACTGAGAGCTGCTACCTGCCCACATAGCAGCTGCGCGTCTGCCAGCCTGAACCTCCGCTCACCAGGACTAAATGAGGGATGAGAAGTCGCTTCTCTCCCTGCTGAGGAAGGATGGGAGAGAGGGTGGGAGGCACTGACCCCACCATGCCAGGGAGACTCAGCACACACTTGGAGCCCATCTGGGGCATCACGCCGCAGGCTGCCACGGCTCAGCTCTGGGCACCGGCTCTCCCCACTTGCCACAGAGACCTCCTGTTGGATGCAATCCTGAAGCAAAATCTACATTTCCACCTAAGCAAGACTCCCATGTCACTTAGCGTCAGAAGGGGCAGCGGACTGGAAGTAGACCGTAGAGTTTGCGCAGTAAAAACAGGCTCTGAAGAA
>NW_009617775.1:0-13387 GCF_000690535.1 Cariama cristata | reverse complement strand
ATTTTATTTTATTTTATTTTAATTTTTATGCATATATCTGCGTATATATGTATATGCGTGTATGTATGTATATGCATGTAAACATACACATACACGCTTAAACATACACACACACACACATATTTATACACTTACTCCAGGAGCCTATGTTATCCATTCCTAATTTAAAGTGAGTTTATTCTTGCTGTTAAAAAACTTTATTAAATCATCACTTCAGTTTAATGAGAAATAAAATAAACCAAACTTTTAAATGCAATTGTCTGTAAGGTAAACACTTACAGTTTCTCTTCGCTGATGGAAAGTATGCAGTACATTAGAAGATAAATTATTACATGGGCATGACCATCAGAAAAATAGATTTGATTCCTTAAGAAAGAAAGACCATTGCACTGTGGTTACAAGTTCAGTAAGCACAAAGAAGGTTTTGTGCTTATTTGCTTGCTTTAGTGTCCCAGACAAGCTCAACTGAAATAGGTTTGTTGGATGATGCAGAAAATTCAGGTATCTGCAAACCAAATCCATCTAACCAAAGCAAAATATACCCTGAAAGATTCAGCAACAAAGACACAGTAATGCTCTGATATGCCTCTCCCTCCTGTCCTCTCCTCCAAGGAAATATTTAGGTTAACATAGCTTTGGGGATTTGGTTTTTTTTCCCCATTCTTTCAGCAGGGCGGGGAGTCAGGGATAGTCAAAGTATTAATAAAGTCAAAAGAATTAAAAATTAAAAATTAAGAAACATTATGTTTAGCTATCCAACTGAAAAACAAGCATTTATTATTATCAGTAATATGACCTTGCAAAAATGTCCTTGTTTTTTAAGACGACAGACACTGAATAGCATTTCAATGTGAATGTTACTTTGGAGTCCTTCCAGAAGCATAGTAGACTTCATATAAGTGGTCTACTGTCATTTGAAGGACATTACCTACTCTGTGGTAACATGAGGAAGCTTGCTGCCTCTCACATTTCATCACAAGGCCTTTTTTCCAATTAGAGAATACAGATGATGTGAAAGCTTCATCTGTGTACTTACACAAAACAAGTTTGCCTCTAAAAGCCGTACATTGGCAGAACAAAGTGCACTATCACTAATGTCGGAGTAATGGAGTTGCTGAAAACCATCAAACCCAGATAAGCACAAAGTACAGCCTGGATTTTCAAAGTAATGTAGGGGGAAAGAAATAAGTTGTGCCTGATGAGGTATCTCAGTCTCCAGCATCTGCTGCTACGAACCTGTTGCACATGGAGTCTGTGGCACCCCTGAACTACCATCTGCACAAGTTGTCCACTTACTGTTGGCAGCATAATGCCTTCCTTTACAATTCAACCCAAAGCAATTATTAACAGATTTCATTTTAGCCTCTTGCAAGCGTGTACCTTATTTTCACACTTTAGTCTCCCAGAAATCATATAGTCAGAACTAGAATGCAAATTTAAAGAGCAGAAGTAAATGCAACAAACAAAAATCAAAAAGAAATCTCACCATTTTTCTTTTGGAAAACTTGAATATTTCACTGGCTGCAAGAAACTTGATTGCTTTCCTGCTTACATTTTGTATTATATGAAGTGGTTTTGTGTAACAATAAAGGATTGAACAAATTAACAGCCTTTAACTTCCTGATGTAGTGGTAAACAATTGTATTTACAATTTACAATTTACAATTGCCTCTCTTCCTAGGGCAGTTAACAAGTAATAAAAAAAAAAAAAAAAAAAAAAAAAATTATCATCTAAATTACAAACTGAGATCTTTTAATTTCCTCAAAACTCATGGGACTAGACTTAGGGAATGCATAAGGTCAACCAGCAGCTCATTTCAGCCTTTCCTCTTCCTTTGTGAAAGAGGAAGAGAGGTGGAAAAGAGGAAGAGAGGAAGAGAGGCATATGGAGGAGATCCCGCACGTGAGGTCTGGAAGTAGTCCTCAGCTCTCGTGACAAGTCGACAAAAGTCCCAGCTGTGCACAGCCCTGCAGAAACAGTCAGGTAACACAAGCCAGACTTGGATATCTGCTCTGTGATAGCATGGTTTTGCCCACCCATATCTCCTACTTATCTCGTAACTTCCCAGTGGTCTAAGGCTATATATGCAAAACAATTAAACAAGCAAACAAGCAAGCAAATAAAACTTTCTTCACTAGAAATGTGCTCCACAATCTAACTCTTCAAGTTTGCTTGTCTGTTTATTTTCTCATATTTAGCATAACTTTAACAATTAAAGCAGCCTTTAAGTACTGCCTCCTGCCCAAGGAAACATGTCATCCACTGGTAGCAACTTGGGAAAGACAGCTACAAAAATTAAAATGTAGCAAAGTAGAAAAGTATAGGATACCTCAAATGAATATTTTATATTTTATTTTATAACCCATAAAATCTTCATATTCCTGTTGCTAGATGAAAGCAGGACTAACAGCCTAGTAGATCAAAGAGTGTACAGTCCACATGCAGAATCTACCTTAATTCTTCCCAAAGCACTGTTAGGCAAAGTCAGCCTCTGGCTGGAGAATGAGGCCACATAGTTATACCAAATCTGCTCACCAAAACCTCCAAGCAAAGACTACAATAATTATTTTAAGTTCAATGGTTTTGTCATCTGTAATAGCCAATCTGTTTCTGGAAAGCTAGCAGATAACTAGATATGTTATAAGCCACTTAACAGGGCTTCACAAAACATTTCTTATTTTAGCTGGACTTGCTGAATCCTTCTACTGAGTATATGTTTTTTCTGTAAGCCAGAAGATAGTAATAAGTCATATTTAATGAATAATCTATCAGCATTTTTAAATTTGGTGCAGACTCCCACAGATGCATCTGTAAAAGTTATAGGCTGAGCAAAGATCAAGATGTGGAAGAGTGGGAAGTAAATGTGAGGAAGTTTTCAGGAATTCTTAATAAAACAATCAAGCAGACCCTCTGCGAAGTGTTTATATCCCAACAGTTTCAAGAATTAGTTCCTGAATTTACTTTTCAATACCTTCTTAGATTTCTCACACATACCTTCATTCGCTTGCAAAAATACATACCTTCAGAATCAGTATTCCTGGATTGTTATTTGTCAACTGATTTCAAAGACAAAGAAATATGAAATATGGAATTTAACTTTCATCATGCATTTAATAAAAACATATGATTTTTTAAATTCAAACAGTGCTCAGAGCAACCACTGAAACTGTATCAATACTCTGATTAGGCAGCAGAAATAAAATTCAGCTATGGGCATTAAAACTATATGATTGATTACATTTTAGTATCTATACATAAGCATATGAAGAAGGGAGGCTGGAAGTACATTTGTTTAGTAAGTTACGACAAGTTTCTTCTATATGTGACTTGTTCTCCTCTAACATTAGATTAAGCTGCTTGAGAGTCAGGTTTTGTCACCAGTCTATTCTGGTGCTGCTTGCTGAGCCAATACAGCTTTTCCCCACATTCACACAGAGCTTTCTCACAGGTAGACATGGCTGTAAAAGAGAAGAAACAGGAAAATTAGTTTGAAAAATTTTGTAAAAATGGTTATGGCCCATGCAGGCAAGAGGGCAGGAAAGGAGATGGTAGTGGAAAAACAAGCTAGTGTCTACTAAATATGTAAAGCATTGAATAGAACCCAGACTGGCTTTCAGAGATCATTCTTGCTCCCTGATCAGTTGTCAAGGACAATGCACCATATAGTCAATAGATCTAAGTTATCAAAAAGAACAAAAAAGAGAAGCATGAATCAGATCTTATAGGCCAAATTTTAGTGACAATGGAAAAAGCAGTCATAGGAAAATCCAGTGTATCTTTTAAAATACGACTGAAATGTAAACCCTATTATGTAGAACTTCCTGTTTATGTGTGTGGATAACGTACCACCTAAATGGAAAGTTTCCACCGAGTTCAACAGAGGTTAAATGAAATTATACATTAAAAAACAACACAACACACCTGAACGGAATTTTTTAAAAAATATTCTAAATTCTTCCTGTGCAAATTATGTAGTTGACTTGCAAGTCTCTTTTTAATTCTACTAAATCATTGAAGAAAGGTAGTATTTTAAATTTTGTGGACTGTTCCACGGAGCAAAAGGGAAGACAAGGAAAGGTCTCAATTGAAGGCAAATGAGTGTAGGACAGAAAGCACATACAGAAACAGTGGAAAAAGAGAAGAAAGCAGAGAAGGTTTTAATGAAAATAAACCTGAAATATATATTAAAACTTCAGCTGCCCTAGCCTAGCTGTTGGCATATAGCTTAACATATTTTATTTTTTTTTTAATGAACTCATTTAGATTTCACATACCTAGAGAAGGAATGAAGGATTTGCAAATTTAAGTTTATGAATCTAAATGAGAGGGGCAGTGGGAAATTGGGTTTTGACACTGAATGACAAGAAATTTCAAGGGAATGCCAGAGGTCATTTTTATTATTACTGTTATTGAGTTGCTCCAAAAAGAGCAGAGAAGATAGGGAAGAATATTTGTGAAACATTAAAAGCTATGGTTAAAGGCTTTAATTTTATTCTGTACAGAGCAGAGAATGAAAATGGACTTTAGCAGGAGGAATTCTGTTTCAGGAAGAAAGTTATTGCTGACTGTATTTACTATGGTTTTGTTAAATGAAATCAAAGCTTTGCCATAATTCCCCTCAGAAGTTGCTTGTGGGTGGATATGTGAGTGCTCAGCACTACTTCAAATGAGACTCTTCCTACAAGAACTTACCTTTAGGCCTATGAAATCCAAAACACTATTCAAAAAGAACAAGTATACATAATAACACACTACATAATTATAAGACAGAATCATGAACATTTCTAAGTACCCTTACATGCTGCTGTGCTCTAAGTGAAAGCCACAGGTCGAGGGGTTTTTTTGCCATTTGCATGGACTGACTACCAATGGAAGCAAAGCTACAGAACAATTGATTCATGCAAATAATGGACTTAAATTATCACAGACCTGCCATAAATAGAAAGAGAAAAAATTGCAAATGTCCCTTAGACCTGCAGGAATGCTATTATAAATCAATCTTTTGCCTGTTACTGAACGAGATTTTGTCCATGTAAAAGATTTTGTATCCTGGAAAACAGAGTAATTAAGGATTAGTATGCCTTTAATTTTAGATATTTTAGTCTTCATACCATGTAGACCTTATTTATAATTTCAGTAATTTTTGTGAGTCTGCAGAGCATTCTGCTTCTATGAACTATTTTTCCCCAAACAGTTCTTTGACAGCCATTTGGTTGTTGAGAACAATATCATAAGAAAGATTGTATTTCTACATACCAGAATTTTTTTACAGTGTTTCTTCTCTTTTTATCTCAGGTATGTATGCTACTTAAAATATTTTGTTATCTTAACTACTTTGGTTAAAAGAGTAACATAAAATTAATGTACCTTCCCTTACTTAGTTGTAGTTCAACACAGTAGTAACATCAAAAAGACTTGCATACTGTTTTTTTTATTTATTTCTGGGAAATGTAGCTTATTTTCTTTGGGGAGCTGTAGCAGCATAAAAGGATTTTTAAGCGTGCAGAGAGAATGGCATCTGACACCTCTCAGATGTTATAGTCAGGAAAGTTATAATAGGATAACTCTGCATTACTCCCATTTTGCTTAATATGCTAGAAACTGTTTCTGTTGTGCAGTGTAGCAGTTTGACACGTAGGAAAATTAGCCTAAGTTATATTTATTGTGATTGCTGGGACAGTCTAGTGAACCTTTGGCATTACCAGCCAGCATAAGTGACTTCTCTGGGATCTGTGAGGCACTGAAGGGTGAAATTCACTGCTCTGAGAGGACTAACATAGGACCTGTCCCTCACTTCAGTGTTCAGTAAAGCATTTGCAGACACTTAAGGCTTGGGTCAGTGATGTGAACAAGAGCAAATTTTACCCTTTGTGTGGAAAGCCATGGATTAGAAATCTAATTATCTCAGTAATGACAGAGTGTACTTACTACAACTGAGAGAGCAAAAAGGTATAGAAGTTTCAGGAATACATGAGAGGGAGGAAATATACTCTCTGATTAGCCCATATCTTGGATGAGGAATTTTTTTAAGAAAAAAAGTAAGAATGCCCTAAGCCCTTCAGCATATGAGGAGAGCAAATAATGCACTACCTACATCACTTGTGACCTATGCAAGATCATAAAAAGATATGTTTAAGATACGCCTTCAGTATTGCTAGCCAGTATCTAGTGGAAACAGAGAAGATTGTATTCTATTTAAGTGTCTAGGATTACTGTTGTTGTCCTTATTACTATTATTATTTGATTTGTCATGATGTTTTGCAGTCCCTGTTATAGAGAAGAATGGTGGGAATGGAATTTTCTTCATTTGAATACTGTGTCCATACCTCCAACATTTGTTTTATTATGGTGAATGTTTGGTTTCTAGACATTTTTCCATACAGGGGTAACTTACTGTGCAATCTGGTATAAATTCAGAAAAGTTTCTGATGTAAGTCTACAGCCGAAATTTAATTGACTCCCTGAGCAAAAAGGTAAACATGAATGAACAGTCTTCATGTACATCAAAGGAGAATCATTCTCAAATGCCTCATTTGCATCCTCTGAGTCCAAATAAATGAAGAAAACTTCAGTACAATAAGGTCTATATATTAGATATGAATTGAGTGGATATATTCTTGTCATATTACTTTGAAGTTTAATTTTCCTTGAAATGCCTGGAAACAGTGAGGCACCCTGAAAACAGTAAGGCTAAGATCCCCATTACAGGCTCTGAGGGAAAGTACCCAGGCAGAGAACATGAGCTTTGTCGTCAGATCCCATGGCTGAGCTGGACCTGAAAGACCACTGGTGACACACAAGGAAAGACTTAAATGTCAGCTATTCTGCAAGACTATATTTCATTTCATTACTTTTTTGTTGCTTTTTTTTCCTCAGTTTTGCAGTCAAGAAGTCAAAAGCATAGCTTTTTACTGAAGTGTACATGATTTAACCTAGCATTTTTGCAGGTAACAAGGATGAAATCCTATCAACAGGAATGAATTGTTTCTCCAGAAGCAATGACACAGAGGAGGTACTGTCCGCAGATGGGTGGGGTGCTTGTGCAAGGGTGTGTCCTGCCATTTAGAGAAAAACTTCTCTTTAAAAGCGTAAAACAGTGTCTTTCTGTGCAAGAGCAGAGAGATCGGCAGACTCAACTGACTGCACTTGCTACAGAGTTTCACAGAATTGCAAGGACTTAAAACAGAATACTTGTCCAGTAAATACTTTTGCTGTCTTTGTAAAGGGGTTTGTAGAAAAAAAAAGGAGGAGTAAGGCATATATAAACAAAAAAATTATACAGAGGGACAAAATAAAGATCTAGGTGCCTAGATCATAATATGGTGCCAAAATCTCCTACACAAAGCACAGTGAGTTTGGGCTCCATTGCCTTACAGATTTGGAAGGAGACAGTGATGTTTAATAGATTGGATGTTTTTCTACTTCAGTCCAGTAATATTGGCTAACACCCTCATTTTGATGAAAAAAATCCAGCCTGATCATTTTACCTCTTCAGCTAGAAATGACAGACTGAAAAGAAAGACCTCTCCAGACTATGGACTTTTTCCCAAGAAAAAAGTATTGCTAGAAAAACTTTTTGGATGCAAAACCGCTTGAAACCCAAGTAGTGCTGCAACAAAGTTACCTGAAAGAGGACACAAATGTTAGGAAGTCAATCAGAAAGGGATTTCCTGTATATTACAGGAATGCAGTTTGTAATGAAACTTGTGACATTTCTGTCAACATTCAAATGCAGTATGCCCATAGTAATAGACTATGACACATTACTGCCAAGGGCTTGTATAATCCTGGAAGAGGCAAATCTTTCGATGGATATTGATGGAAGAGACCTGGATACTGACTAAAATGGATGAGGGATCAGATATGCTAAATGAGAATCTGCGAGTGAAATGAGAAAAAAGAGTTAAGATTAGATCAGAGCCAGACAAAGATGGAATACTGTGTTACCCCTAGCAATTCTGGAGAAGAATCTTGTTTACATGTAATGAGGAAAGCACAAACACCCAGCAGCTATTTCAAAATAGCAACTAAATACAACCTCTAAAAGGTTCCCTCTATGAAGTCAGGATGTGGCACAGCCACAGAAAGGGAAAAGATTAAAATGCTAACAAAAATATTGTGGCAAGACCTGTGCGATTTAAATTGTAAATGAGATACGAGTATGAAAATCAAGCCTGCCATTTAGCGATAACTGAGGTGCAGCTAGGTGTTAGGGCTGTGCCTGTGTGCACACCCAGTACACCCAAGTCATTAATTTGTGGGTAGCCCAGGAGCTCCCCAGCAGGTGATCAGCAGAGGTGAGACAATGGTTTGGCTGGAGACAATGGACTCACTTGGAACTGGGTGACTGACTAGACTCCTGGACACCTTTACAAATTAGCTACCTGACTGGTGGTACCTCCTGGTGGTAATTGTAGATTATTCTGCAGAATCCTCCAGGTTGTTTAACACCCAACCTGGAGGATGACTTCCAGAGACTACCTTCAGTGGTCTCTGCTGCAAAACTGGTCAGTATGTAAAGAGATAAAATATTTGTCAGCCATTTGAAACTGGTGCTGCTGATACAGAAATGATCACATAGGATAGTCTTTTGCATAAAGGCAATTAAAAGGCATTTTGCAAGTGGTTCAGATTAGCTATAAGGAGGGATATCAGTACTGAAAGAACGTGCTTGGGGTGGGGTGCTTATACAGAACCACAATCAGCTGGACTATAACAACCGAGCCAAGCAGGGGTTTGGGAAGTATCCCCTGATCCAGCTGAAGACATCCCTGCAGAGGGTCTCACAGCAGAGACTCCTGTTGCCATCCATACAGGGACTGATCACCTTGTTTGGGAGATTTCATTTCTCATATGAGCATTATGTTATGCCAAAATCCCAATAAAATAAATTTTAAGGACAAAAATAACAGTCCATGAGAGTCCATGCAACAAGACAGAGTTCTACACTTTGGACTGTGGATTTTAGAGCATGATGGTCTACATTTCTAATGTGTTAGGCATTTTGTTTGGACTGCTAACTGAAGATACTTGGAAGGAGATTATTTTCTGGGAATGGAGATTCTTCACTTGTAAAGAGAAAGCCTCTTCCGTATCACAAATTTTTGATGAAGAATTCAGTCACTGTTGTTGAGAGTATGTACAGTCTTTTGGCATACACGAGTAGAGGAAGCCTTAAGAGCACATTGAGGTCAGCCTATCTACTGGCTGGAATCTAAAGTGGAGACTTTATAGTATTTCCATGTAAGAGCAGAAAGAGTCTTAATAATGCTTTTAGACAGGCATGCTAAAACAAGGTATAAACAACGAAAATAACCTAGTTGCAGCACAGACATATAAAACTTCACTACAAATGCATGATAGATTCAAGGTGACACAGCTCAGATATAAAAACAGAGCTGATGAAGTTCCGTAAGTACACAGTAGAAAGCTTTGCTGTTATACAAAGCTGAACCGGCAAATGGAGGGCCAATACATCTCATTCTTGCATAATTGAAACACCTATCACTAAAATACCCAAATACAGTCAGCAGCAACTGAAGAGGAGACAGAAACAGGAAAAAGACAAAACAAAAACCAAAAACTATCATGAGAGTCTTAGACAAGAAAAACACTCTCCAGCACCGTATCTGTGCTCTGCCACAATCTGGTTCCTAGAGAAAAGGTCCAAATACATTAGGGTATCTGTAACACCTAGAAGAACGGAGGCACAGTGCAGCAAAGAGGACAGGATGTAAGAGCAGCTGTTAAAAACAGATTCTGAGATCCCAGTCTGCCACTGAGCTGCTGTTTAAGCTCAGGTGATTTTAGTTAATTTCTATTCTCTTATTTTTTCTCAGTCCCATCTTTTTGATTTACAAGCCACTCAGGTTTCAAGCTGCATATTCTGCACCCAACACAGCAGGTGCTTGGAAGTTGAGCAAGGCCCATGCACGTTTATTATCTCTGATGAAGAAGCCATTCTCATACAACATAAATGGTGTTCAGTGTAGCATCCTGTTTCACATGCACAAAGAAAACAGTATCTACACTGAAGTCTGCAATCTGTGCAGCAGAGATGCCATCAGAAATTTTGCAGGGGAACAGGTTCCCTCACAACCCTCTCGAAAGACAGCCATGAGCCAGCTTGAAATCAACATCTGTTCTGTGTGCACCAAAACATGGTTTGTATGATGGGGGAATATGAAACAAATGGAGGCACAGGAGAAACAGAGTGACACAAGCGAGTTCCAGGGAACTCAGGAATAGACATCCTTCTGAAAGGGCACAGGAACCACCTTTCAACATCAGCATTTTTTCTTTTTGAACCATCTCAGAAAAAGGATAATTAAATTCTTTCTTTGACAATAAGCATTCAAGCATTATGACTGAAGGAAGAAAAAAACCACCACCACAAATTTTCTGCATACATCTAAACGAATAACACGAGATATAATTTATTCAGACTTCCAACAAGCTTTGATGAACTCCCTTGTGCAGTGGAATTCTTAAAGTGCTGCCGTGGACTAGAAACAGGTGGTGAAATTTGAATGCTATTGAAGTGAGAGGAGTTCTGTCATTGAATTCAGTAAGGTTATGCATTTAGTCAGAAAATCCCAGTGGGAATATATGGTCATTTTCCAACTTGGCAAAAATATCCGAATGTGGTAATCCATGCATCTCTGCTAGGGTTGGTTTTGTAGAGGACAGTTATACAAATATAAATGAAACCCTGAAAGCAAGGCTAAGACTGAGATGACAGAAATAGCAACATGAAACAAGTTAGTCGATATTTGAGAAGAGTTTTCAGAACCTATCCTAGGGTAGCGGAACAGATTTCAGTAATAAATGCAAGGTCATACCTTTTATGAGCACCAATCTGAACTACCGATCAATGCTCTTTGTCTCTATATTTACTAGAATAATTTTAGAAAAAAATGTCTGTCATATAACTAAATATTTATGAAAATTTTTGCAAAAAAGAAACCACTCAATTTCTGTTTGAACAGATGTCTGGAATCATAAGCATCTCTTTGCTCAGATTGCTCCTTCAGTTTGGCAGAAATGTTACATCTGCCCCCTCTCTCCTCCCAAGCTCAATAATTAGACACTAAAATTACAAAGCCAGAAAGTCAAACCAAAGTTACAGAAACATATTTGTGAATAGACTTTCAGTACAGCATCTAACATTTACCTACCCAGAAAACACAAAAAGGACTTTTCACAGATTTATAGTACAGCCATTTACACAGAGGAGGGTCAGGATTAGGGAGCAGAGCAACATGGGTGGCATGGTTGTGGCTACCTGCTGTAGACCTCCTGACCAGTAAGATGAGGTAGAAGAGGTCTTCTTCAGACAACAGGAGGAAGTCATATGATCACAGGACCTAGTCCTCATGTGGAACTCTAACCACCATGATATCTGCAGGAGGGACAGCACAGGAGGCACAAACAATCCAGGATGTTTCTAGAGTGCATTAACAACTTCATAAGGAGCTAATGTGAAGAGGAACACTACTGGACCTCCTACTGACAGCAAGGGAGGACTGGCTGGAGACAGAACTTTGGAGTGACCATAAGACAGTGAATTTCAGAAGCCTGAGAGGGTGGAATAGAGCAAAAAGTGGGACCATAGCTCTGGGCTTCAGGAGGGTAGATGTAGGCCTGTTCAGAGATCTCCTTGGAAAAATCCCATGGGATACAGCCATGAAAAGAGAAGGGGTTCATGACAGTCTGTTGATATTCAAGGATCACCCTCTCCAACCCGAAGAAAGGTCCTTCCTGACACATAGGAAGTCAAGCAAATGTGGTAGGAGACCTGCATGGATGAGCAAGGAACTCCTGACTAAACTCAGACATAACAGTTTACAAGAGGTGGAAACAGAGGTATGTAACCTAGGAGGAATATAGAGATACTGTCTGAGCTTGGAGGCATGGGATTAGGAAAGCTAAAGCCCACAGAGTTGAATCTCACAAGAAACATGAAGGACAACAAGAAAAATCTGTACAGGCACGACTAGCAGCAAAAAGAAGGCCTGGGAAAATGTGGACCAGCTGCTGAAAGAAGCAGAGGACCTGGTGACAAAAGACACAGAATAGGCTGAGGTACTCAATGCCTTTTCTCGTTTGGTCTTAACCGCTAAGACCAGTCTCCAGAAATCCCAGATCCCTGACACTAGAGGGAAAGTCTAGAACAAAGAAGACTTACTGTCGGTGGAGGAGGATCAAGTTAGGGAGCGCTTAAACAAAGTAGATGCACACAAGTCCATGGGGCTTGGTGGACTGAATCCATGAGTGCTGAGGAAGAGGACTGATGTCATTGCATGGCCACTCTCAATGGTCTTTGAAGGGTGGTGGTGACTGGGAGAGGTTCTTGAGGACTGGAAAAGAGCAAATGTCTAATCCTGTCTTCAAGACGGGCAAGTAGGATGTGGGATACTATGGGCCTGTCAGTCTGACTTCAACCGCAGGGAAGGTGGTGGAACAACTAGTCCTGTTCTTAACTGACCTGATAGATTTCTGCAATTAAGTGATGGCTTGGTGGATGAAGGGAGAGCAGTTGATGTTGCTGTCTTGATTTTAGTGAGGTTTTTGATATTGTCTCCTGTAACATCTTCATTGACAAACATATGAAGTACAGACTAGATAAGAGGACATTGAGACAGATTTAAAATTGGCTGAACTGCTGGCCTGAAAGGGTTGTCATCAGGGTCACAAAGCCTAGTTGGAGGCCAGACACTACTGGTGTATCTCAGGGATCAAAGCTGGGTTGATATACTCTTTAACCTCTTCATTAATGACCTGGAAGATGGAATAGAGTTCACCATCAACGGGTTTGCAAAGGGAGGAGGGCCTGATACACTAGCTGGTTGTGGCACCATTCAGAAGGGCCTGGACAGGCTGGAGAGCGGGCTGGCAGGAACCTCATGAGGTTTGACAAAAGGAAATGCAAATCCCAGTACCTGGGAAGGAGTAACCTCAGGCACAAGTATGCTCTAGGGGCTGACCCTCTGGAAAGCAGGTCTGCAGAGCAGGAAGTAGGGTCCTGTTGGGACAGCAAGCTGACCAGGAGCTCGCAATGCACCCTCATGACAAAGAAAGCCCTTCTTGGACTGCATTATAAGGCATGTTGCCAGCAGGCTGAGGATGCTGGTCCTCCCCCTCTGCTCAGCCTGGGTCAGACACACCTGGATTGCTGGTTCCAGTTCTGGACTCGCCAGTACAAGAAAGACATCGACAGACTGAACCAGGTATAGTGCACGACCAAAAAGGTGATGAAGGGACTTGAGAGTCTCTCATACGAGGAGAGGCAGGGAGAGTTGGGACTGTTCAGCATGAAGAAGAGAAGACTCAAGGAGGATGTATATTTATATGTGTAATATGAATAATATATACATATAATATTAT
>NW_009617774.1:824-5042 GCF_000690535.1 Cariama cristata | reverse complement strand
CTCCTTCTGGTCCTTCTTGTAGATGGGCATCCTTTTTCCAGTCACTGCTATGACTTTTTGAATGTCGTGGAGAGTGGCTTGGCAACTACATCAGCAGTTTCCCTCAGGAACCTGGGGTGCAACTCATCAGGTCCCGTAGACTTATGTATGTTCAGGTTCCTCAGGTGGTCACGAACCTGATCTTCTCTTACACTGGGAGGGACTTTGCTCCCCCAGTCCCTGCCTTGAGGCCCATCCACTCAAGAGGATACATAAGCTTGCCTGAATATATTTTTAATTCAGTGTCTCCTTTTTTTTTCCAATATGCCTTTTCCATTTATAGTATTTACTTAAAATTGAGTAGCACCCTTGTAAAGTTGGATATTGCTATTTATATACGAAACACTAAGTATCACTGAGTGTATTTACCCAGTGCATCCAGTACAGTAAACGTGGAAATATTGCACAATACTTTGCTGGACTTCTGCTTTTTTGAACTCTGTTCCAATCTAAACTACAAACTAGACCACACATGCTGTTAAAACAAATTTAAGAACAGAGTAGGACTCCAGCCCTTTTTTGGTCCTAACAAAAGCAAAAGTAATTGTGAAGGCAACACATTTCTGGTCACCTGTTAAGCCAGTTAGATAAAGGTTTTAAATAACCATGTTCTACAAAGATGAGTGTAAACCACACACGTGTCACTATGTCAAACCAATTGCAACCATCATGGTTTTATGGGAGTTCTTTGTTGGACAAGTCAAGATATACACACACAAAAGCAGTTAGATGCTTTTATTTGGTTGTTGGTTTTGGTTTGTTGGGTTTTGTTTTTTTTTTTTATTTTCAGATTTTTCAAATGTTTACAACCAGATATCCCCTGGAGCAGATGATAGGTTTGTGTTTCATTTTCTGGATGTGTTTCTTTGAAATTCATATAATAAGTTTGCAGGAAATAGGAAATTCTGAGTTTTCCTATAAGAAGAGCATGAAGAAATCAGTAGCTTTGTGGGTAAGCAGAGTTCCACTCTATATAGTCTGAAGGACAAAAATAAGAGTAGCAGTTTCATTTTTGTGGTTTCAGATTACACCAACACAAATGTAACATGTACTCTGGAAGAGTAATGCCTAATTTGATCTCCTGCTTCTTCTACCCCCAAATTCAATTTCTGTATTAGAGTTTGAAGATGACTGCAGTGAAACATACCATTCAAAAGCATATCCCCGATCTGTTCAATTTAGTATGTATCCTTGATGTATCCTGTGATGATATTTGCCTAAGGCCTTGTTTACACACGAAAGTAACTGTGGTTAAAATAAAACTGTCTTTCAAAATTATTTCATTAAAGTAATAAAAATCTGATTCAACATAAATTTGGGGTTAGCAGAGCGATTTTGGTTGTGTTCCAGTAGGTCTCTTTAAGCACAGCTGGCTTCATATCATCAAGAAATGGTGATGTCTTTATTGAGTTGACCTGCTATAAAAGAGTGTCAGACTTGTTTATTACACCTTCTTAGAAGAGTTTCATTCTTTCATTGTAGTAAAACAAAATGTGTATAGACTAAATAGTATGCTAAACATGAAGTAGGCATGCAAATATTTCAGAGTCCTGACCCAGATTACAAAATTCAAATAAATCAGTGTTACTCAATAAATAAACTAATTTAAGTGTGCTCAGGCAAGGATTTGCTCAGACTTAACTAGGTCTTTTAAAAGGCAGTTTTAGTTAATAAGTGCAACTTTTGGTATGGTCAGCAGCCTAAACTCCCTTTAGTTCATTTGTTCATTTGCTTGAAATACCAGAGGAGAAGAATGAATTAAGACATGTTTTTATATATATGGAGGGAGATAGCTTGGATAATTAGCAGATTATATGACAAGAACAGCAGCTACATTCATGCAGGTACATGCATCTTTCTTCCTACACCTCACCTAAAATTAAAAGATGTCAAAGTAGTTAGTAGAGTTCCGCTCCATTCCTCTGCTACGCCCTTAGCTGTGGTATCTGTACGCTGGGATGAAAGAAAAATGTCTTTGTGTCTTAAAAGTTTAATTTGCAAAAGTGATGAATGATTCAGTTACTTCCATATTAGGGGCACAGTCTGAGACATTTCCAGACAGCCTGATTTTCAGAATATGTCAAGCACCTAACCTTTGAAAATCAGATTTCTAGTTTAACATTCAAAAAGGAATCATTCAGAATCATGGATAGCTTTGAAAATATATCTCCTTTCTGCAGCTAACAAAAATTAAGGGCTTCAAAAGTGATGGAGAAACACAGTCAGCCATAAACTTGTCATTGTGCCAATAATAAGCATTAAAATATTGAGGTGTGAGATCTCGGTAACAACACTGCATAATAACAGTGGTTTTCTTTTCAGGTGAAATATTGTGTTCAGGGCTTTGATACTGCAAAATACACTAGGCCACCAGCCGTTCCCAGATGTGTTGCAAATGAGTATTTTGTTCTTCCTAACGAACAGTAATCATTCTCCGTGTGCATCATGGAGGTGAGCTATATTATCATCTTTCTGCTTGCCTGAGGTGACTGCTTTTTTCAAAGTTCCCCAAAAGGGATGGATCAGATTAGGGAAACTGTAAAGATGAGACTGAAGTCTGTACTTTTGGGAAAGTGGTTAGCAACAGCGGTGCTCGGGAGATTTTCCAAACTCTGGGAACTGAGTTGTATGCTGGCATCATGCTGCTTTCTGGAGCCAGACCTAATATCCATGGCTGGATAGCCCAAACATGTCCAGAGGCTTACAGATATTAGACATTAGAGATGGAAAAGAGGGTTTGGAACATTCTCCATCCCTATTGCAAGATTATGCAGTCAGTGTGAGATTAGTCATTGTGTTAAATTTTCCAGTGGTTTATTTTGGCTTATTTTTAAATGTCCTGAATGATAAGTTAAGGAGTTTCTACCACTTTCAATAGATTTCTTTGTTTGGAAGCATCTCTTGTAACTGATGCAAATTTTTACCGCCTTTAAATACCATTGTGTATAGCTATATTTCATTTCCCCACCCAGGTCATTTTCTATCAATGTTAATTCCTGTGGTATTCATAAGATTAATTTTTAGAGTAATTATTGGATAATTAGTTATTCATGATACCCTTGCCAATTCAGCTCATTGTGCTACAGGTGAAACTGCTGTTTGTGTACCATTGTCTAGTCACTTTCATCTGATATGTTGGCACTCAGACCTTATGTAGAGCTAAACCAGACTAGGGTTAGGATTTAGTATAACACAATTACAAACAATCACAAACATTCTTGTAAAATCCAGTCAGTAGCATTGACATTTGCTTCATTCTGTTCTTCCATCAGTTTTATACATTTACCCCACAAATCTGTTTAGTACCTGTTTCTTCCTTTTGTCCACAGTCTTTAACCTATTCTGGATACCCTGCTTGTGCTTATGGGCTACAAGCTATACATATAAAGACTTAGAAATAGTGGAAAGGATATTCCCTAAATTAAGGTTCATGTCTTAGGAGAAAAATAGCCTTACAAATTTATAGCTTGTCCTTGCCTTCCATGTTTGGCATTTGCTTCTTAAATTTAGCTGTAGAAGACGGAAAGTTCCCTGTTCTCTGTTTGCCTCTTTCTTAAGGTCCAAGTTGGATTTGTTTCAGCAACGGGCTGAGTTAAGTTGACAGAACACTCACTTTCATTATATTTGTTTCATACCAGTGGGAAGATGCTGTAGAGATGAGGTTTGCAATACATTTCATGGCACATTTTTTGAGATTTCAAAGCTAGTCCTACTTGAAAAGTTCTTATAATACCCTGTTTTCAAAGGATATGTCTGTTTCATAGTCATTTTTAACCTAAGTTTAACCTGATTTATATAAATTTTCTAGAGATTGTTTTTTGACAGAAAAGTGGGATCATTAACTGATTGCTTGCTTTGAATTAGCTGCACCTTATGGCTTCGAACATGTTATTTCTCCTCAACTGAAGTGAATTGTCATACACTGAAAATCTTAGCAGTGTGTTCTGATGTGGATAATCTGATGGGTACTGAAAGGTAGTGAGTTTCCTCAAGGTGAGATCAAAGGATAATATATGCATGTGGGTAGTACCAGTGTCTTTTACATTTTTTCACATTCTTTATTCCATTGCGGAATGGGTGCCCCTTTGTGATAACATCTTTATAGTTATTTTTCCTATGCTTCCATTTTTTCCCTTGCATTTTTCTCTCTTTCTTGATTGATTCTCAGCTCCCCACTCA
>NW_009617774.1:0-801 GCF_000690535.1 Cariama cristata | reverse complement strand
AAAAACAGCAGAGAAGAGGTCCTCTATTTGATCATATTTGTGGATACTGCTATGGCCTCTTCAGTTGCCTTTTGCCAACTTTCTTAGCTGAATTTCCCTTCACGAAATTACTTGTCAAAAGCAAAGCATTGTACAAATTCATACCTAAATGTACCACCAGGTGGAAAATTGCAACCTGAATGGCACACTACAAATATTCAAGGCTTACAGCTCAGCTCAGAGCAGATAGTTCAGAGCAAACCATTATTTGAATGGGTTCACATAAAGTGTTTAGTGAATTATTAAAGAATGTGACAAAATATACATTTGCTTGCACATCACTTGAGAACAGAAAATGGGGGAAAAACTGCCAAACAAGAAGCTTGTTGTGAACGGTTCAGGCAGTGTTAGTCTTCTTTTACGTGGAATGTGACCCTGCTAACCCTGAAGTGTGAGTTAGACCTTTAATGTTCAAGGGGATTCAGAATTAGGCAGACAGAGTTCATCCAGCCTGAGACGGTAGTGTGTAAGTGACTGGTGCAAACTCTCCCTTTCAGTCAAACCAGGCCTCGTTCGTAACCAGCCTTGAAACTGAGGACTAGATCTAGTAGAATACTTTGAAGATCTGTGCAAGAGATGGCAAGACATCTGTTCCTTAAAAAATAAAGAAAAAAAATTCATGAAGGTAGGAAGGAAAGACAATGGAGAAGAAACAGTAGAGATAACAAGGAAGAGAAATTGCTCTTTTCTCCTGTCTTCTACCTTGTTTTTGAATAAGTAATTAAGATATATTGAACTATAGAATCATAGAATCATAGAATC
>NW_009617773.1:3002-10697 GCF_000690535.1 Cariama cristata | reverse complement strand
GGGTGTGCGCGAGAAGTGCCTGGGATTATTCAGAAGAAGATGTTTAAGAATTTGCAGGTGCTTAATATTGTGTCTCGCCTGTTGTATTAGTGATATTGATACCGGATGTATAGTTCACTGATTGCTGGTTAATCACATGTTGTTAGTAAATCAATAGACCGCTTCAATCCTGTTTTGATTTAAACCATGTAAACTGAGCAGTTTTTGCCTGAGACACTAACTAAATAATTTTAGACAGACAAGTCAAACATTCACTGTATGCTATCACATTCAAGATCTTAGGGAGAAGAAGATGAAGGCATCTGTCATATACTATACTTCGAGTTGATAAGGACAATGATTGAAGAGAGTGTCAGAAATGCAAATTGTCCATGGAAAGCAAGCATTCCCAATGGTATCAGAACTGTGTAGAGAGCTTTGCAGAGAGCTCAGTACATTAAGGTTATGAGGCTGCTCACTCAGGCATTTCCATATCTTAATGCATTTCCATTTTTTTAACATAATAGTAAATTCTCAATTCAAATTTTTAGCTTAATATAATGATAAAATTCCAATAATAAAAGGTTGCAGGATTTTTTTATCAGCATTAAATATTTCTTTGATAGACATTTTAATTCTTAAGTTATTTTCTGTGCAATAATTATCTTTCTCTTAGAGTAGCTTTTACGTGCCACTGTAGAGATCAGAGACCAGAGCTCAGATATCAGGGATGTTGCGATTATGACAATAATTATTTTACCAGCTGAAATCATGAAAGAAAATTTTCCACTGGGAGTAGCTGTTGGATGTTCGTTACATAATGATTTGTTCTTAAATTAAAAATAAACTTAGAAGTCCAAATTATTTAAATGAGAACACGCTGTTTTACTAGATTCAGTTAAATAACAACTATTTTATATGGGAAATCAAAATATAAGAATTCCCATGGAAATATCAGCATTCTACTGTTTTATTAATTATCATGTTATAACATTGAAAACACGTCTAACACTGTTTAAATTAAAGAAAAAGATGTTGGTAATCACTTCTTCACTACTGATAATATTCAGAAGGTGCTAAATTTACTTCTCTTAAATCAGAATTTGTTCCATTAAAATTCTTATTTTATATAAATATTGGCATTTTACACAATTTACAAAATTAATACAAATTAGGTCATAATTCCATTTTACTCTTTAAAACCATTTAATTTAGAAGAGAATATTATTAGGGATATCTTTAGAAAAAAATTTCCAGTTTTAGAAGAGACAACGATGTCATGAAAATGGGAACAGATCTTAGAAGTCTAATTTTGTTGTGTTGTTCATAAGCTATTCAACCAAACACTTTAATATTTGTGTTTCTTAACTTGATCTTATTTGGCAACGTTCAAAGCAGTGCAGATGAGCTGTTCCTAATAGCATTTTTAAACTTTAAACAGGTGTTACTTTTTTTTTCCTTCGTAAGTGGCAACAAATAATAAATATTTACTACTTTAGACCTCTGAAGATACAGAGATCCTGGAAACTAATACCCAGATGACTTAAAGGGACAGTCCTAATACCTCTTCATGTTTGTTTAATGATAATGAAGATGTTGGTCAAAAACAGCAAGCGCGACAACAGTAAATATCTAGGCACCTTGGGCATTTGCATTGCAAAGTTCTAGTTTGTTAGCTTGAACTCTTTCAGTCTATAACAAATATTGTTCATATTAGTAAAATAAATGTATTTACATTCAGTTTTTTAATTTTAAAACATTAGTAAAAAGCTCCTTTTAAGTTGTTAAAAATACTTTCAAAACTTGGAAGGCGGTTTATTCACTAGGTATTAGTGGATCAAATAAATCCTTAAGCCCCAAAACTTTTGTGTTACCCCAAGGACTCCTTTCCTTGAAATATTTATGTTTAGTAGTGACTGGTTTAGCTTTTATATAATAGATTGATAAAATAAAAATAAAAATAAAATCAGTCATTGCCTAACTTTAAACATTAAAACTTGCTTTTCAGCATGTTTTTTAAAAAATATACTGTATTTCTACATCAATCGCATTCCATAAATGCTAGTATTAAAGTGGGCCAAGGCGAGGAATAAAACTGTTGTGTTCAGGAACAAACCATGTTGAAAACACATCAGCCAACAGAAGACTTTCATTTTGAAATTTCCAGAAAGAAGTCCTTCAGGGAAAAGGAATATAAGAGTCTATTTCAACAATGTTACAGTTAAATTTAAATAATATAGTGCTCTTCAGACCAGGAAATGTTCATTAATGATATATCCTACCTTGGCAAGTTAGGGTATGGGTGGGAATAAATGCTTAATTTTTTGGTGATGTAAATTAAAGCTGGGTGTGGCTCAACTGTTTTATCTCAACACACAAAATTTCTCTAAAACTTGCTCTAAACAATGTTTCTGAATGCAGCATTAATAACTTGACAGACTTACATGTCAGGCCTGCAGCACACCTTGCCACTCTCAGCTTACGGTAAGTACACTGATATACCTACATTTATCAATGGCTCTAGGAGCAATAGATGTTCTGATACCTGATATCATAAAACAGTAAAAAGCTACACTACATAGCATAGGACAATCCAGTAAATGTTCACTGTTTAACATTTACTTCAGAGAAAATTTATGTTGGCTCTTAAATGGATTCAAGCTTTCAGTGAAGCAATACTCTATCTGGCTGCTTGTTTTCACAACACTTTTATGAACTTCATTACTTTCAGACATCTTTGCTGAATTTGGTAGAGATTTTCTAACAGAACTACAGGTTATTAGGGATAGAAATACACTTAACTGAAAACTCACTCATACACATTGTGCTGATATCATTTCTTCAGATACGAGGATGAGGAAATAAAAAATACAGTATTCCAGATTTCTCCATCCCTCTGGTTCCTGCTACTGGAGCTAATTTAAAAAAAAAAAAAAAAAAAACCAAAAAAAAAAAAAAACAAAACTTTAAATTATTTTTTTTTCCTAGGATTTTTTTTTTTTAGGTTCAGGTATTTTACTTATTTTGTACTGGTATCAATAAATTGTTTGCCAGGGGAAAAATATCCTCAAGTTAAAATATTTCATGTTGACATTTTTTAAATTAATGCAAGATGGTTTTAATTCTATGTTACTTTAATTTCCTATCTAGTTTTCTGGGCTTAAATAACCCAAGTTTCAAAATGTTCAGGGTACAAATGGAAAATTGTTTTTTCTATTTTAAAAGAATAAATATATTTTGCAATTTTTACTCATCTAGAAACCCATACATTTAATCATATACAAATGTTCCAACTAGGAAAATTATCACTCTTACAATATTTCCAGTAAGAGTACCTGCTCAATGAAAGGAATAAATGCAGGACACAGCTGGCAGCGAAAATACAATATGCCCATGTACAAATCCGCAAGTACCTAGAACATGGTATTTTTTACTTAACACTAATAACAATGAAATTAAATGCCTTTCTATATGTATTTCAAACTGTGGAAGAAATTTTGTTCTTCCGCAAACTTTATGTTTTTATTTAATTCCTTTCTATTCCACAGTATAGTCTGTGGCTAGTGTGTGCCATGTAGGGCAAATACTTCTCAAAGATATTTCATGTCTGTCAACAGATTACAGCTACAAACTTTACCAAATGCATCTCTGCAAGTCTGGAGAATCACTGCTATTAGACAGGTGGTTTGTTTTTCTTTGCAGTTATGACACTTAATACAGCCATTTATGCACAAGATGAAGTAAAATGAAGACTCAATAAATTTGTGGCTGTTATATATGGGCAAACCTTCAAAGTCCTGGAAGAAAGAGGATAGCTGGTTTCAAATAAAAACTCAGAACTCTGGATGTTCTTCTGATATACTTGAACTTCCTGAGCCAGGAAAATTGGGCTATAAAATTACAAGAGAACAGGTTTTCTGCAAAGGTTCGTGCTGTTAGCTTTTCATTTGACTAGAAATACTATAAAACTATCCTTACCGCCTGTAGTTCTGAACTTTCAACTGCTAGTCAAAGCTGAAACTGTAATTTCATATAATATTAAAGTGAGAATGTAATTTTTAATGAAAAATATACAAGTATTTAAAAATGAAAATATTTTGTTATTTCAAAATCTAAAGAATTTTGGAAGGGTCTTTTTATTTTAGAATCTGGTTTGTTTCTGCATCATTGTAACTGATGTTTTCAAGTGCCAAGAGCACTGTTTCTGAGTCAATGCTTGCTTTATTTTAGAAATTAAAAAGAAAATATTTGGTGTTACCTTTATATTTGCTTCTAACATAAAATAATCAGCAATGGTAACATGTGACAAGATACAGTTCTAATTAGAGACACAAATTAATGCCACAGATATATCTAAAAATCAATCTTCACCTGAAACTGAAATACATAGTAATAATCAAAACCAAAAATTGTGTGTTCATTTAGGCTTATCGGATTGGCGTAACTCAACACCGTTGCCAGCTTCTGCTTGATAAGCCAAGACTAGAGCTACAAAATCTGTATCTGAGGATTGAGGTACATTGGGAAAGCCATGTGAACACTTGGCACAATAAAAGCCTACCCAATATCTGGCTGTTAATAGTGGTGTTACTCCTTCACTTTCCCAAATATTAAATTCATGCAAAGCAAATTTTATTTAAGTGAGAAATGCAAATCATTGGAGCAAAAGAACATGTAAGCCATTCTGTTTCAACTGGAAAACACATTTAAAGCAATTATGAGAATGAGTTTCAGGTATAATCACTACATTAAGATAGCAAGGTTGTTGAAAACATTTTTGCCTCTAAAAATATATCAAAGCATGGTAAGGGTTTTTTGGTTTGGTTTTCTTTGGTTATGTTTATTTATATTTTATTAGGATTTATGATAATGTTCACATTAGAAGGACTTGTATGCATGCTACTGATGCTTCAAAACCAAGCATGGATTTACTGAGAACAGAAAAGGAACCTGCCTTAGTTTCTGTGGTGCAGTACAAGTTTTGTGTCATGTGAGAAGGAATAGTGCATAATGTGTGCAGTCTTCTACCCTTCTTCATCATGTCTACAGCCTTTCTTGACAGCGATGGCTGCACATATACACAGATAGAGTCAGAAACTTTAAATATGTATATGATCTTCTACTTCTTTTCCTTAAATGAAAAGGCAGAATAAAATCTGTGCTTGTAAGCAATAACAGTTGAAGTAGTCTGATGTTTTGTTATATGACCCTATTTCCAATTGCTTATAACATTTTTAAACTTGAAGCATCTTAGCTTCAATTTTTCATGCTGGGTGTCTACTTCAGGTTGATTTGTTTTCTTACATTTTTGTGGAGAAAAGACTTTGCTGCTTTTGATGACATGATTAAGGAAAATATTGCTTACATTTGTCAAAAAATTCTGATTTGCACATACAGACTCTGAGCAACTAAGTATGTGAGGGAAGTGTGATGCTGTAGTACAGATCACATACAAAATTTTTCTTTACTTCAGCTTGTGCATTGTGTAACCTTCTTGATTTGTTTCTGATTAATTATCATTAAAATACATAATTATTTTTTTTCTTAGTATTTTAAAGATGTATGTTTTGTGTAGATCACAATACACACTACAGTTTACAGATTTTATTACAAAAACTCACCCCTTGCTTATTCTATAAGACACATGGTGAGGCATATAATTGATTCACTTTATTAAAGTTTTAGTTTAAATCATGTTTAGAGGGGAGACCTTATCGCCCTCCACAGCTACCTGAAAGGTTGTGGCAAGGTGGGGATCTCGTGTCCCCAGTAACTAGCCATAGGACAAGAGGAAACAGTCTCAAGTTGTGCCAGGGGAGGTTCGGGTTGGATATTAGGAAGAATTTCTTCACTGTAAGAGTCATTAGGCATTGGAATGGGCTCCCCAGGGAGGTTGGAGTCACCATCCCTGGAGGTGTTCAAAAAACGTTCAGATGCGGCGCTTTGAGACATGGTTTAGTGGGTTTAGTGGGCATGGTGGCATTGGGTAGAAGGTTGGAATTGATCTTTGAGATCTCTTCCAACCATAACGATTCTATGATTCTATGATTTACTAACGTAGATATAATCAGTGGCTTTTGTAAACTTTGGTCTATTTACAATTAGCCTAGAAAGTCTTCCTTAAGAACTGATGAAATGAGTACTCAATTACAGTCTTTTATTTGAAAAATGCTATCAGAGCTTTTAATAAATGCACAAGGAAAAATATTGTGAGAAATGAACTCTCATAAATAATTTCCTTTAGTCTCAGATCTTCAGTATAAACTCTCAGTATTTAAAATTTTGATGTTTTCCTTGATGATGAACTTACAAGGAAATATCTTCTACAGTATTTTTTATCTTAATTTTTGAATGTATATTTGAATAAGCAAGTTCAAAAAAGTTCACCGGAACAGACATCTGAATACGTACCCATGCGTACAAAAGAAATTTCATTCTATGAGCTTTACAGTGAGGACACACATGTGAAATATGTGACCACTTATGCAACAAAAGCAACTCAGACTTCATTTATCACAAATACTCACAATGGTTTGGAAATAAGATCTAGTTCAACAGTCATTCACATAGAAGTATTAAAGGCTTTTACTGAATGCAGGAGAGAATTAAATTTAAAACTTACAAAATAATGTCAATTATATAAGATTTTCTACAACAGTATTTAACATTAATAAAAAGAAAACAAAGTAGGTGATAAGAAATGAAAAAATTGTATTTGCTTGATCCTGAAAAAAATTTATTCAGTGTTACATGCCTGCATAAGTTTTTTCAGACTGCTTCATTTTTTATTATGACTATGTCTCAAAGGTTCTTGTCACCTTTCCAAATTACTTTGTCCCTATTTCGTATAACAATATTGATATAGCCTTTTTATTTCCTTGCCCATATGATCTCTGTGTCTTCCCCATACTGCTGCATAATTCTGAAAGTTTTTTTAGATCTGTAGGACAGGACCTCACAATAATCTCCAGTTAATCCACTGTATCTGTTACATGAACTGAAACAATACAAAGCAAGGGAACTCCAAGTGTTCTTTGCTGTTAATCTGCCTGAATATTTTCTTTGCCTGGAGGCATATAATTGCTAAATTATTCTAAGAAAAGCTGTCACAATCCCATTAAAACCAAACCACCGATTAGTGCCATTTTCTGGATTTCTTATTGATCCCTTGCTTTTTGTCCATTTAGCCCGTAAATTTCTAAAGGCATGGCTAATGTCTTTTATAGCTCACATTGCAGTTGCCACAGGATAATATTTACCAGGCAATCATAATAAAGAAAAAAACACTAATGACCTCTGCTCTGATAAGCATATTGTAATAGCTGCAAGGGAAAAAAATTAACTGAACAAACCCATTTCTACAGAAAGTTTCTTTCTTTTTTGTGCACTAATGTGACATGCAGAAGCTGTTATTTATAAAGTAAACAGTATTTTTAGTGAAGCTATCCTGTGATCACTGTCTGTAGTTGATTTGGACAGTAGACTTAATTTTTTCTCTCCACTGCAGTAAGAGTTTAGGGTATCAGTATGTAATTTTATTATTTGCAAGTACTTCAGGTGCTGAACTTATCATTTTTTCCAGCATCCCATTGCTGAGAATCCAATTGCTTTTTCCATCTTTGAATCTTGAACAGGTAAGTATGTAACATTTCCTCTGCTGTAAATCGGTAGATGTTGCTGCTTGACACTTTTATATGCTTAGTGTTTTGAGAGGGA
>NW_009617773.1:2463-2971 GCF_000690535.1 Cariama cristata | reverse complement strand
AAAGAGATAATCACTTCATTTCATGCTTTTACTTTTTTTCCAGTACCTTCACACTGAATAAATGTGCTGCACTGTGATAATTCCTGCTTGCTGCCAACAGCTTGTATCTGATTCTTTAAAGGGTTGTTAACTTCACTCTAAATATTAATTGCAGAAAACATACTGTACTCATAAAGATCAACCCTACGGACAGAAGACTAAAAATATTTTTTAAAAAAATCTAGTGATATTCATTCCATTTTATATTCTGAAGTTGTAAACAAGAATAATAGCATGAAATGAGAAATATTTTGTCAGTTAGGGACTATTCTCCCCTTCACTAAATCCTGCAATTTGAGACTATTAAAATGTATTTTATTACAGTGGACTGATGTCAGTAGTTTCTGGAACTTTGAAAAAAAAAAATCACCTTGGAATAAGAAAAAGCTTCTGCAAGTGATAAGCTGAAAAAAAAATATGACCATCCCTAGAAAAGACATTGTCAAATAGTGGTAGCCACTCTTATCTA
>NW_009617773.1:0-2432 GCF_000690535.1 Cariama cristata | reverse complement strand
CCAATTAAAGAGGAAGAGTCCTCCCTGCCACTGACATTTGATATGGCACTGTATTTTTTTATTAGACTCTGCTTTTTGCTGTCACATTTTTCCTCCAGATGAAATTGGAGTCAGAGAGAAGGGAAATCTAGGTGCATCCTGTTTGTTTGTTTTAAACATATTATAAGGCTCTTCCTTTGGGTAGAAAAGGATCTTTGCATTTGACAAAAACCTAATGTTTCTGCTTGGTTTTTACAAGTCCATGTTTCATGTATCTGTAATGATGAGTAATGTCTGTCCCTTACATCCTCCCTGAAGTGATACAAGTAGATAACTCACTATGATTATATTATTATTTAAATTTTCTAATTTTGTATGCAGCTATTTACTATCCTGTTCCCATTAACTAGAAAAAAATTCTAGTCACTGATTTTAATGATAGCTGAATTGTGTTTTATATGTAGGTACCACTGTATCTCCCTACCACTATCTAAGAAAAAATAAGTAGTCATTTGCTTCATAAACACCTATCTTTAAACAAGCATTTCTCAATATAGCATATCGCTCAGTTTTTCTGTGCCACAGCGGAGCATCTTCCTTACATATCTTCCATACTCATGCCAAGACATTCAAAGGAATGTCTTCTTTTGCTTCTTCCTTCATAAGTTCTACTGTAAAAAGACAGCAGTAGTGATCATAATAACGTTTTAAAGTTAGAAACTAGGATAAACATGATCTTTTCCACATGGCATTCAAGTCTCACATTGTCACAGGTCAGCCTCTAAGCATCGTTTTAAATAGAAAACATGATACAGTGTCACAGTTTATGTTATAATCTTTCCATTAATAGGTCATTTAAGAAGTAGACTCATTATAGAAATTCCACAAAATTATGTCATTTCTGTTATTCTCAGTCAGATGAAACAGAAGAATCAAGATACTAACCTGGGTATTATTAATAGACATCATATTCCTTACTCATCATTGCAGAATTAGCATAGCTGGGTGGCTAACTAGGATCATTTTGTGTTTCTTACACAGACACAATACAAAGTGCCACGAGTAAGATAAGAAATCTACCTGGGTTTTTTGTATCAAAAAGCAATGAGCCTGCAAAAGATAATTTATGCTATTAGACATGTAGAGTATAAGACTTGAGAATTAGGATAGCAATCTAATTCCATTCTTTTAAACATGGGTATGGTATTGATTACTCTTATTCAGTAAGACTCATCTCAAGATGTAATAAAAGTGTTGAAATTTCCTTTACAGCTTTTTGTGCCCAAGATATTTAGAAATGATAAAGCTAATATAGCAATGAGGACATGAGAAAAATCCTAGCAAGATGAAAGCATTGAGTGACATTTATAAACACAGATTTATTTCAACAATACTTACAAAGCGTTATCTTTTTTTAATCCTAACTGTATTAATTTAAGAAATCTCTTTAATCCATGTAAAAAGTGTTTACAGTAAAGCTTTTACCTGACAATATATACTATATGTTATTTAACCTTCAACAAAATGTAATGTTATAAAGAACACATTATTTTTTATTTAATAGTTATTTCCTCAGTTATAAAATGTCATCTTTGTGAGCTGTTTGTCACTAAAACATATTACAATTTTTTCTGAACATGATTGTAATCTTCCACTTGTAACAGATCAGTTTACTGAAATGGCATCCTCAAGATACTGTCAGTTTCATCAAGAAATGAGTTCTTCTGCCTAGTTCCTTTATTTTATTCAAGAAAGTGTAATATGATGAGATTTTGTATTAATCCTGAAATATGACTGAATGACGTTTTCTCCATAACTTCTCAATACTCACAGCAGTGTATCCTTTGTAAAAAAAATGGAGAAGAATCATTCTCTTTTGAATAAGCTTGATTTATTTTTGCAGATAAGTCATTGCTCATGCAATTTTTACATTATTATCTATTCCCAATTACATTTTCATTTTAAGAACCATAAATAGTTTTTGAAAACTTTCAATGTCTGTAATCAAAACTATACCAAGCTCACAGATTGGTACATTTTGACAGAATTATTTCTTTAACTGTTCTGTGATATAGACTTTCTAAATGACAGTGTTTGGAATATTTGGAAAAAACAACCTATTAAGATAGCTCACAGTAAGTTCCAGTTCTTCCACATCATTCACAATCCTTCCAAATGTGGTGTCAGAAATATTTACACTGCCATTTGAAACAGTTTTCCAGGTTCAAGGTAAACCTTTCCCTTAGGAATTTTTTTTCAACCACTTGTCATAGTTTCAAGTACATAGTATCTTCAGGATTTTTAGGAGAACTATGGTTAATTGCTTTTTGGAGACACTTGGTTCTCAGAGACAATGCTGATAAACAATGAACTAAAGTAAATTGCAGATGAATAAAGTTGGGTCAAAGTTATCTAGCTCAGGAAAGGAGAGTCTAGCAATAGTTACTGAAGCA
>NW_009617772.1:18876-20307 GCF_000690535.1 Cariama cristata | reverse complement strand
GAATGTCTTGTCTGTTTATCCAGTTTAAATGGTGAAGTGACAGGAATGCTTCAGAAATCAGACTGGATTTTCCAGAGCTTGTCTGGGCAGCCTGTATCCTAACAGTTTATCCTCCAGGATGTTCCAATATACAAAAGGAAAGTAATCACTTGCTATCCAGCTGTCTGAGACTTCCTACTGCAGTGGCCAAGGAGGAATCGTACTCCCTACAGCAGAATAGTGTATTAAGACTGCTTTGTTTAGTTATTCACCAAAACTGGAACAAAAACAATGGGAAACTTTTCAAATCATTCAAGTTACATATTTGAACTGGTACTTGCAGTGAGCATAACGAGGAAGAGTTATGCAGCAGGATGCACTTGAACTCATTCTCATTTCCCAAATAAGTTCCTTTCCATTTTTCCAGCATCATGGAGGGACCATAAAAACAGTAATTAAAGGAATATTGCATTTACATGGGAAAAAAAAATAATTTAAGCAATTCTCTGTTCTGATTTATGAATCAGGATGGAGAAAGAGCAGAGGGAAGGGAAAGAAATTACTGACTGACTGTAATTATCTCATTTTCAGTCAATGCAAAAGTCTTAATCCTGGTAGTATTCCCCATCAGGAAGTATACAGTAAAAAAAAAAAAAAAAAAAAAAAAAAAAAAAAAAAAAAAAAAAAAACAAAACAAAAAAAAAACATGATGGCTTTGGAAAGTGTTTTTAAAGCAACATTTACTGCAGATAAAAGAGATATGCATATCTGAACACCTAAGACATTTTGAGGTGAACTAGGAACTAAAAAGAATGTTTAATTCAGTGGTCAAATGGGTATCTGAATAGAAAATATATCCAAGCAGAAATTTCTGAACATTTTGACAGAAGAAGCACCAGGTACCAGCTTGCTAAAATCTATCCTAGATCTGAAAATTTCAATCAGTAAAGTAGGAGTTGTTCTTCCATCATTCACGGTCTGTCTTAGCCAGGTATTGCTGTCATCTGGAGCAAAACTGATTGCCTATGTTTTCTACGAGCATATTACCACTCTGTACATGTGTGTGTTTGGACTTTGGAACAAGTTTTGTATTTCTCTCCGCAATAGAAAGTTTAACTAAAAAAGAATAGCTGGAGCTATGCCACTTGCAAAAAGATTAAACGAAAATGGAAGAAAAGATGCAAACCTCATATGTGCGATTGAAAGCAGTACAATGACTTTTACCTCCAGAACAGAAATAACTTACAGCAAAGTGAAACCAAATTAAGTCCTTAAGCCACACATCCCAGTAAGTGCCTGACCAGTCCCTTCATGAGACTTCCCATCTCTTTCAGGGCTGTTGGATCAAGCACCCTTAGAAGAAGAAACGTGCAAGGAAACTTGGATATTTAAGATTGTTCTACTACCTTAGGAAGAAGAAATCGGGGTTGGACATCTCTCATGCGTTATCTT
>NW_009617772.1:0-18845 GCF_000690535.1 Cariama cristata | reverse complement strand
TCCCTACTCAAACGGACTCTTACTAATTTGCTTGGGCACAATGGAGAGCTTCTGAGGTGGATTGCATTAATCACAGTTTTGAATTATCTGGCGATATCCATAAAATATTATAAATAATAGCCGAACAAATGGGCCTTGATATATTGCCTGAAATCCAGACAAAGTGACTCCTCTGCTAAAATCCAGCCTGTTATTGCCTCATAAAATGGGGCATTCATCTTTTCTGTGTAATTTACTGACTACCTAAGAATGAATAATAGAACAACACCAACCTGTGGCTGCCACCTGTGGGCCCAGTTCTGCAGCCCTCCTGATGGTAGAGCTGCCATGGAAGCCATGATTAAGTGTTACAGGAGAAGACCCCAATACTACTAAAATGAGATTTATTTTTATATGGTTGGTTTAAAATATATGCATTTGACAGTGCCGAGGCTATTATTTTCCCCATTAAAGGAATATCATTGTTTATGGAGTGCTTAAATCCAGGGCATTATGTTTATGATAGCCACCCTCCCCCAAGCAACTAGAGTCAGCTGCAATGAGACAGAGAGAAGAGGGAGCAAAGGCATTTCTAGGGTATATCCTGGGCAGTCAAGCTTTGTTTCTTGTACCATCAGCTTAAAGAAATGCCCCCCTTCCTTCAGAACTCTTGATGAAACTGCTGCAGAGTAGAAAGAGCTAGCAATGATTCTTTGTCAAAATGACAGGATGTATGTTGTAGTTGTCTGCTAGGTCTGTCAGTTAAGATGGTGTGTTTTTTCTGTTGCTAGTTAAAAATGGAGCATACTTACTAAGCTCATGGACCATGCCAGACTAGAAATACTTTGGAGACGAACGTTAGAATTGAAAATAACCTTGGTGAACTGGTGCAAGAAAGAAAGGATGTGACTCAGTAAGGACAAGAACAAAAAAATAAGAACAGTTAAGTTTGGACTTAATCTTACCTTGTCTGAACCACCAAAGCATTTAGTCTCTAGTCCAATTTGGTCAGCTGGATCCTTTATAAATAATGAATACTGACTCCTCAAGAAAGTGAATCAACCTTTTCACTTAAGATACCTGTCATAGGAAGGAATAGTGTTACCCTTTGAGATAGTTAAGTCTTTCCAGGATGACCACTGAGACCAACAAACATGTTGCACTGGACTAGATGCTGGATTCTAGCTACTCTAGAGCTGACGATGATAGACTGAATCTTTCCATTGTTTTGTAACTTAGGGGATATAAGTAAAGAAGTGACAGTGGGCAGCAGTTTGTCAGCAAAGGATTTGGGGATTAGAGTGGATCAAGAGCTTAACAGGAATCGGAGTGTCATGCTGTCACAAGGAAGGAAGGACATCAGAGCTAGTCCTTCCATTCCGCTTAGTGCTGGAAAGCTGTCAGTTGAACATCTGCATTCATTTCTGGGCACTGAATTTCAATAAAAATGTAAATCAGCTGGAGAGAATCCAGAAGACAGTACTAGGAGTGATCAGAGGTCTATAACACATGGCCTTTAAGGGAACATTGAAAAAACTGGAATTGGTTTTGCTAAAAATGGGGAGAATCAAGAGAAAAGACATGATAATAAAAATTTAGTTACATCTAAATAAAATCTTTCGACTGGTGAGGATGGTTAAGTAACAAGGAAGACTGCCTATAAGGTGGCTGAATCTTGATCACAGGTGATTTTGGTAAGCTGGGCATCTACATATTGTTTAGCTGTGGATGCTACCATTTCCAGAGGCAGAACAGTTCAGTGATGCTATTGAAGAATTACCTTTTTGGGGGAGTGAAAAAGAGTTTGTCTTATGCTGTGTTGCCAAAGTTGTCTATTAATCAAATCAAATAAGGATGTGTTTATAACTGAAAGTTCATTCATTACTTTTAAACCATTTCCTTTCAGTCTGTTTGCTTCTTTTCTTGCATACAAGAGTGCGGGCACTAGTGATCAAACTATTTGTGTTTGTTTTTCAGATCACCTTCGAATCAACAAAATTCGCAGAAGACACAGTCCACAGGCTGAACAATGCTGCACTACATGACCCTTGAACTACCTTTTAGATCTGCCTTACTGCAAGGTCACATTCAGTAAAAAAATACAAGAGTCTCTTTCAATCAGTGGAATCACACAGCTTCTTAAAGTCACCACATGCATAAGGACTTTGCTCAATAGGAGACTAAAAGCTCAGTAATTGAGTGGTGAATCAGGCTTCACATTTGATCTGTGTATATATAAAAAGGTGAATGTAATATTCCTTTCTCATGCCAAAAAAATGGCTTTTCCTGGACTTTTATTGCATTTTTAATCCTTCTAAATATTTCATTGTTATAGGTCATATTATTTATATATTACAATCCTTGTCATCCCCTCAAGCTGTGTCAGGACACTACTTCTCCCTGTACAAAATAAATTGCTTATAAAATTTTTCTTCAGGGGAACTCAGACACAAATAGTAATGTGCACTCCTTCTAAGTCACAGATAATAAGCTGATAAATTGTTGTTCCTAGCACCTGTTTTGAACTTCTTACCCTGAAGGACATGCATTCCTGTGCATAATATAAGGTGGCTCGTTATAAAACTTGGACTACTTTAAGAGGAAGTTATCTCATCTAACTTTGGACAATTATTTTTAGTGTCCCTAGCCTAAATTAGTTAGCTGGGTTTCCCAAATACCCAGAGGAGAAAGAGAAGCACTTCCAGCAGGTATTTTAGTCCAGCTGATCTGAATTTTCCTCTGGAGATGCCTGACAGAGATCACAACCAACTCAGATATCTTACTTTATTTCCTAAAGTGTAGTGGGAATGCATCCAAATCTTAAAGAAAGATTGTTCCCTAGCTTTGTCAGATGGTTAAGCATATAGGAGTTAGTGGTTATATTAAGGTTTAACAGCTAGCTGCTCCCAGACCAATGATTGTAATGGAACCATGTGAATTTATCACCTAGGGAATACAGCTCGCTTTCTTCTTCCATGTCTTACTCTTGCTGGATCTCATGCATCAGGTCGGGTATCTACTCCATGAAGAAACAGTTTTTCAAAGATCCCTACAAATCAGGAAATTCCAACAATAAGGCTAGAAAAGCACCCTTAATTCTGCCCTTTCAGTCTTCTTCCCGACTGATTTTCTTCCACAATCATCAACTTTCGCCAGAGAGTTTGACAGAGAGACCAAAATCACAAAGACAGGTCCTTTGAAAATCATGGGAAAAGGTGACAAGAGACAAGAGAAATCCTATCAGTGCGCCTATTCAGAGAAAGATGCAATATCTGATTATCCTTAATTAGAGAATCCATATAGCGAAAGGGCTTTAAAATATCCCAAACACTGGGAAAAGACTTAAGCAACCCTTATCCTTTATTAAGCCGCCAAGAATCTAGGACCAAAATCAAGTAGAAAACAGGCATAGCCTGTTTATGCATGTTTTCCATGTTTGTCTATGTATATGAATAAGATTAATTCATCTTGGAGTGAAGCTGGCATTGTGCACAGAGGTCCAATTTCAGGTTTCAACATGCTTTGAGATGTGAAAATTGCCTCTTTGAAAAATATTTTCAAGGAATTGGGATGCTGGGGCATGTTAAATCATGAAGCACAGATTAAAACTGAATATCAGCATGGAAAGGATGATAAAGTGAGGACCAGAAAGAGAGACCACAAGATAAGAGAATAAAAAATTATTTCCTGCTGTTCTCATTGCAGAATTACCTTGATCATGAGTATGTAAAGCATGCAAATACTCAGGGTACTCGTTACCAAGCTGGAGTGGTTAGATCCTCCTGACTGATATGGCCTCTGAGACCTCTCAGTTATGCTACTTCATCCAGAGTCATTTTAACCTCAATCCGCTTTGCCACTCAATATTGTATCTCCTAATCTTACCCATCTCATGTTCAATGTAAAACTCCATCTCAGCAAGAGTTCAGCACAGCCATACTTCTTGTGCTTCTTTGCTCATACAGTATTAAGTATAAAGTCCTGCACAAAGTCCCAAACCATGAGATTCACAGAGTATTGAAATGGATGCCTTTGGCATGTACCTTGCAGTCCTTCTTTTAAGGGTACTGATGTTTGTAATTAAAACATCTGCTCCATTCCCTGTATCCCAAATAATATCAATTCCTTTTTACTGGAGAAATTCTGTAATACATCTTAAAGTAAATACACAAAACCCAAAAAGTAGCTGAGGTGATCAGTGGCTCTTTTACTTAGTCAGTAGAAGAAAGTTTGGTCTGAACTTCCTTCATTTATTTGTTTGACTCTATGTAGGAACCAAATGGAAGCCCTGAGATACTCCAAAGATCACTGAAAATAAAGACTTGCCAGAAAAAAAATGTTCTAGGGTAATGAGGGCCATTTCCTGAAGTCCTCTGGAGAAGTCAACTGATACACAACTGATTTGTAAAGAAAACGTAGATTAACATGCCAGAGTCGCTTGTGAGCAGGGGTATGTTGGAAGGGAATTATGCAATACTCAAGGCTGGGAAAATCCTCTCCTGGATGCATACAGATAAGACAGTGGACAGTTGGATATTGTCATAAGAGCATGTTGAGCTGTCATGCTATACTGCTGGCCAAAAGGTTCAAGTGGTCCACCAAATAGCAAGACTATGTTTATAAAATATGAAGTACAGGCAATATGTATCTGCAGCCAGTGTGGGGATTGCACAGGACACATACCTGATAGTTCACTGGATGACTTTTAGGTGTTCGTGATGTCCTCCTTCCCCTGACAGAGCAAAACCAGCCACAGCCCTGATCCAATCCCAGATCCTGTGGAGATGGAGGGGACCCTGGCAGTGGAGGCAATGCCGAAGACTGATAGGCAGCCCTTGGAGGTCTCACAAGCAAACACACGAACTCCACAAGTTATATAGTTGCAATCACACTGTAGTGGCTGCATCTCACCAGCCTGAATCTTACGCCTTGGAATCCTTTCCTGTTATTGTCAACTGTCAGAATAAGGTATTTGAAAGGGATTTTTCCGAAGTAAAGCCAATATCCACCATCATTATTCTTTCCTCTGACTGCCAAAAGCGGAAATTGGTTTGTTTAATCACTGAAATTACACACATTCTCTGTGCAAGACAGTAGATCTATTTTCTTTAGATTTAAATACATTATTTATTAATTTTCATAAGCACTACAGTTTTTCTTATTAGTGCTTCTTTCAATTCTTCACTGATTTTTAAAATGCAGGAGTCAAGTGAAGCCTGTAGGCCAGGTTTTCAATTTCTTTTGAGTTATATAATATAGAAGTATTAACTAGGAATTAAGAAATACAGAGGACTTCATTATGTGTTTGAATAGCTTTTGCTTTGGGACGTTTTAGTTGCTGTCTCTGTCATCTTTTATGGGATTTGATCAACAATTAATGATGTATGCCTACAAACCACCAATCACAGATATGATTGCATCTATGAAGAATCTTATTCAACACATGAGGTCCCCTCCCTGGCAAAAAAAAAAAAAGCAGCTTCTACATACGTGCTGGAATCACAGGATGGTTTGGGATGGAAGGGACCTTCAAAGATTATCTAGTTCCAATGCCCCCTGCCAGGTGCAGGGACATCTTTCACTAGATCAGGTTGCTCAAAGCCCTGTCCAACATGACATTGACACTTCCAGGGGTGGGGCATCCACAACTTCTCTGGGCAACCTGTTCCCGTGTCTCATCACTCTCATAATAAAAAATTTGTTCCTTACATCTAATGTAAATCTACCCTCTTTTAGTTTAAAACTGTTACCTCTTGTTTGGTCACTAGAGGTGCTAGTAAAAAGTCTCCATCTTTCTTATAAGCCCCCTTTCTACATTGAAAGCCTGCAATAGGATCTCCCCAGAACCTTCTCTTCTCCAGGATACAAAACCAATTCTCTCAATTGCTCTTCATAGGATATCTGTTCCAGCTGGATGCAGCCATGCAGCCCATTCCTTACCCATTGAATAGTCCATGCATCCAACTCATATCTCTCCAGTTTAATGATAAGGATGTTGTGTGAGACTGTGTCAAAAGCCTTGCAGAAGTCAAGGTAGATGAAATCGGATGCTCTTATCTTATCCAATGCAGTCACTCCATTGTAGAAGGCCACCAGATTAGTCACTCATGATTTGTCCTTTGTGAAGCCATGATGACTGTCTCTAATCACCTCACTGTTGTCTGGAAATAGTGATTATTTCATTTTTGCATATTTTCTCAATATCCATTTAGAGAGGTGTGCGAAGTGTCAATTTGTTATTACTTCATTCAGGTATTTACATGAAAAATTGTATGTGGGAATTCCTTTGGTTTGGGTTGGGTTTTCTTATTTTATGCAAGAAAAAGTTATTTATTTTGGGACAATGTGTGTTTTTTGGAAAACAACTATTTCACCAGTTCATTTGATTGAATTTTTTTCTTTAATTAGCTTCCAACTGTAATGTGAACATTTAGTTCCTAGAAAGCAAACAACAGAGTTCTTAATTTTCAGCTTTTTAGTGGAAAACATTTCACAATTGGTTGTAGTGTTGTAATGCTACCTCTGTGCATAAAATTGTTTCTTTGTCTTAATACTTTGCACTTGCAAATAAAACTGTGTGAGAACTGCTCAAATGGATCAGTCAGCAGTCCCTTTTGCCCAATATTCAGTCTCTGAAAGGAGAATGTAATAGATGTGGATGGAAATACTACCAGAAACAAGGCAAATATAGATTAATATTACCCTGTGTATAAGTCAGAGATCTAGACCTGCCCAAGAAGTTGATTGCATCTGAATCATCATACTTCACAACCACCAATATACCTTTTCTCTGTGAATTTGTCCTAACCCTTTTTGAGTCTATGTCTACATTTGCCTTCCATAACAGCCTCTGCTGATGAATTCCATGACCGAATTGTGCATTTTGTGTAAAACTATGTAAATTATTCATTTTATGTAAAACTGTGTGAAATTCTTTTATTTATATTGTCTACTGCCTGATCACTTAGGAATTTATGCCAAAGTTAGGTACAAACTTGCACATAAAGAAGGGACTCTGTTCAACGACATGCAGAAAAATCTGTGGATTTTTGCCTTTGTAAATTCTGCAATGGAATTTCCTGTGAGTATGTGTACAGCTGCTGTGCACGAAATGTGTTTAAAATTAGTCTTTTGTGTCATGCTTTCTCACCCACTCTTGTGCCTTAGTGTCATTCTTCATCATTCTCAGAGTATTCCAGGAAACCTAGAAATGATCTGTTAAGCTCTATAACCTACCTTTTGGGAACAAAATACATTAGCTCTAATAGTCAAATATTGCTAACCTTCAGCAGTCTTTTATCCGTCAACATTCATGCTCTTTAAAAGTCTATTCCTACCCAAGCCATTCTGTGATTCTATGTTATTCTTGCAATGACATGGTCTTATTCTGGCATATAAATGGTTTCAACATTCACTATCCTTCTCTACCCTTCAAGTTACTATCGGTGTGATTTTTAGTCAGCATAGCTCACCCTGCTTGAATAGGCGAAGTAACATTGATCTGCTTATGCCCCATTCATCATGGTGAGGATGCATCAGGCTTATCATGCATATAAAGTGGTGCTGCTCATGGCAAGATTTCATTAGACGAATGATCTAATGAAACAGACTCACAGATCCTGGTGAGTCTGGAAGGGTTGTAAATATTGGAAATGTCCTGGAGATTATTTGACAACCCCGAGGCTTGCTTAGCCTTCCTTATTGGACTTGTGAATGTTATTTGTAATATCTAAAATTTCTGGGCAATTTTAGGCATACATTATTGTTTAACTTTATAGTTCAAGTTTAATTATACTCTTATGCAACTATGGAAAAGCAAATACGATATTCCTAACTCTGAGGATTAGCCAGTTTGTGTGCAGTATAAATAGAAGCAGCTAGGGAACTGTGTTGTCTTATGCTTTTTGGTAAATGGCTCATAAACCAACAAAGTGCCATAGGTTTCTTCTGGACTTATGAATCCTGAAGGGATCCCTTGAAGTCTGCTAAGAGTTCAGTTTATGTAGCAATTTCTTTCTAAGTAGGGACATTAACACATCTCTGTCTTTCATTAGGCTGTCTATTTTCACAAAGTATTTAAGAATATGATGTTTCTGACTTCTGCCTCTCTGTAAAATTTGTCTGAAATTGGCCCATATTCCAAATATGGCTGAAGTGGGTATAAACAGCAATGTTACTTACAGATTACTTTGAGACTGAGCTCCTGGTCCCTGTCCAGACAGTACAAATTAGGAATCTGAGTTGGTATAGCTGGCCTGGGCTAAAATTTAATGGGAATGAGCGCTGTGCAAATCTTTTCTCACATCAAACAATTGAAGCTGTGTTACCATATGAGTAACAACACTAAAAACTATTCTTCCCCAGTGAAATCCATACCCCAAAGCTGGATAGCTTTATGTAGAAAGGATGGTTTGGGAACCTTACACATATAGGTCAAGAAGATGAAAAAGAGCAGAAAAATCACCCACGAATAAAATTGACAAGACAGTTTTTCAGCAGAAAGTACAATTTAATGTAAACATTTCAAAGTAATGTGCCTTGTTTTAGTGGCATTTTTAACAAGAAAATCATAAAATGAACCATCATCACTTCATCTTTTAATTTTGACAAAGTCAAAATGTTTTCTTTTCAATAAAACAAAACCACTCTTTTTAATTTCCCTTTAAATGAATATCTTAACATTGCTGTTGTATACAGTCCTTTCTATTGCACAAAAAGTATTGAATAAAATATACTGTACACTAATGAAACATAGCTGATGATACTAAACAGCATTTTAAATCTCACGGGGAAAAATATATGTTTTAAAATTTTTTTTAAGAAATCAAAATTTGCCATGTTGAAATTCTGGAGAAAAAGACGTGGGTTTTGTTCTGCTCTTCATGCTAGGTAGGTGTGAACTAGCATGCTTCTGGAGAATACTAAGCAGCAGAAGCAGGACTCAGCATAATGCCCATGAAAGGTATCATGGTGAGCATTTGGCTGTTCTTTGGGAGCCTTCATGAATTCATGGTTCTAGTGGCTCTGTTTCTACTATATCTTACATGTGGTCCTTGAGAAAGTCTTCTCTCTTCTAGAAAGCAAGCCTGAAATCACAGGCACCAATGGAGCATCTACCTGGAGTGTGTTAAGATGCAAATTGTCAACGTGACACCTGAGCAGCTGCCTTGTTAGCAGGATATGGGAAGAAATGTGGCACATTAAGGGTATTTAAAACTTCCTCTGAGATTATTCTTTCAAGGGATACAGATACAGCCAGTGCAACAGGAGAACACATTCCCTTCACCCAAGGTCCTCTGAAATCAGCAATGCCGGTTCATTAACCTAGCCGATTTCAGCTCAGGCTCAATCATTAGCACTAGGAGGTTAATGCAACATGGATTGCACTCCTTTGCTTCTCTACGGAATGTGAGAGAGCAAAGATGTTTAACCTGTCTCTTCAGTGTGCACTCCATCCCTCTCCTTTCCTTCTACCTCTGTTAATCCAAATTAATAGTCAAAATAATCAAACTATGACCCCTACTAAAATGTTCCCAGCAGTTTAAGGAGGAAAATTAAGCAGCAAAGACTTGTTTTGCTGGCTGTGTTTGAACAGCAAGCCATGTCTTTAAAAATAAAATAATGCAGCCTCAGGCTGTTTATCTGAACATCATTGGAGCCAGGGGATTTGTATGGGTATCCACAGTTATAAATAAATGCACTGAGTTTTCAACACATGTCAGAGTTTGTAGTCATATAACTGATCCCAGTGCTCTTAGATAAGAAGGATGTTCTGATAACCAGGGCTCTCACTGTATTTTCAATTTTACCCTCATTATTTTTAAAGAAAATCCAAAGGACACAATTGCAATAAATGTGATGAAAAGTCCATTGAGATATAACAGTGAAACCGACCTCTGAGTAGGCTGGGCATTTAACTAATGCTGCAGGAGATAATTGCCTAGAGACAACTGGGTGAGAAGTTAGGCATAATTGCTGGGAATTATGAGTATTTTAAGAGGATTGACAGTGCTGGCATGCATAGTTCTACTTTCCCAGTATGCAGGTCTTGCCTTGCAGTCTCAGAGCTTTTTTGCTTATTTTCATTTAATGAGAAGAAAAATGTTGGACTTAAATGCATATTGGAAGAGGGATACAAGACTGAGCTCACAGGATTGTTTTTTTCTGGAAATGGGTTTTTCAGAATGGTGGAGACAGCTATGAAATCTCCTACTAAAGTATTTGAAGTTCTTGTGACTAAGGCGGTGAGATGGAAGGTGAATATACTGCAGCAGCCACAGACAGCATTAGGTGTCCTTGATCATGTTGCTTAGCTGCTCTGGCATTATCTTCTCCAGCCGTGGAGAGCAGTGAATGCCTCCCAGTATGGAAGAGCAATGCCTTCCAAAGTTGTGAGGACACTTCCGCACTCTATTTTTTAGGTAATGCTGTTTGAAGGCAACAAACAGTTGTGTGAGGGAGAAAATAAGTACTGCAAGGACCTCTTCTGAGGAACTTCAGACACTTACCTTTCTATTTGTTTATGGACTGTAAAAAGACACTTATTTGGAAGGGAAAAACAGATGAGAAAATATATCTATCACCCCACTGTAAGTAGAAACATTATAATGTAGACTCAAAGCCAAAGAAGTCTTTTATGTTGTCTTCTGTGTTTGAACTACGGGATGGGGAAGGGGGCAGGATCACACTCCCCCCATCTGCTTCAGTATGTGAGATCTTTTTTGGCATTGTTTTGGCTAATACCCAGCCTGCCTTTTCATCCAAGTCAAAGTAGTGTGGAAGAGGAAGTTTAACAGGGCAGTACACCCTATTAAAAAGGGAAGAATATGCATAAATACCTGTCAAGGGGCACTTAGCCCTGAAGAAGCAGGAAACGGGGGTGGGCAGAGTGCGTGGGACAGAGCAAGAGGAAAGCTCTCATGTTCTCCCTGAGCAGGGAGACTGAAGGCTTGTCTGCATTACCTTATGGGAGGCTGCCCTGAAGGACAAAAGAATCCAGATGAGCTGACTGATCTCTTAGGACAACCTCTTAAAAGTGCAGCTGTCCAAACCAATGTGAGAGAAAACAGATTGGCATAGCAGAGAGCTGGGCAAGTAGCTCTTGACCAAACACAAAACAGAAAAACAGCAGATACAAGGTGGAAGAGGGGCCATGCTGCTAGGGATGAACATACTAATATCACCTAAGACTGGGCTGGACTAAGGAAAGACAAAGCTTGGTGGCAGCTGAGATATCCTTGAAGATTTTGAAACCGCATTGGACAAGCAACATCATGCAGAGTTTGAGAATCCTGCTTTGAGCAGGAGGTTAGTTTAGAAATCTTTACTTTCAGCTGCAATTACTCTGTGATGGTTTTGATGTTATGATTACATCGCCATGTCCTGCTTATGAATGGAAAAGCTGAAAATGGATGTTCAGAGTTTAACATTTCCTCTTGTAAAACCAAATTAGGTCTTAAAAATATCTTACTCCTTGTAGGAGGCACACAAAAAGTGAAACTTGCATTAAAATCTCAGTTGGTAGTAAGCATTGTAAGGAAAAGAGACACATATACCAGCAGGTTACCTATGATTTGCAAGTAGATAAGTTATTGGTAGTAAGAAAGAACATACCAGTGCCTTACCAGAGGCACGTCATCTGTGCTAGGTAAGCATGGAGACAAGTCTACTTCTGAGATGGGTACCACTTATACTATATGCCATCCAACACGTACTACATGAACACGTCAGTTCTCTGGGCAGTCACTGTCTTGATAGTGTCTTCTGTGCATGACTACCAGAGTCCTCCAGCATTTCTCCAACTTCAGCTTTTCCAAAGAGCAGTCTGCACACTTGACCATAGGTGCACCCTTAGGAACAGAAGGTGCATGCAAGCTATGGAACTCCTGTTGTTTGCATCTGCTTCCAGACTTGCTCTTCAACATTATTTAACATAACTCCATGTTATTTCTCACTCTGGATTTTGTAAGCATGTGGAAACACCACAAAATGGCTTGAAAAATGCATTCAAATGATGTAAGGGAATGTGTATGTTTTGTATGTCCTCTCCGGGGAATAGAAGAGGGACTCTGACACCCTCAATCATTTTTCTGTTCTTCCACAAAATAATCAGAAGACTTTTCCCTTTAGCATTGCATTCATCTTGTATTAGGTATCCATTTTTCAGTTCTTTGGTGAACTGTGCTATTATGAGGGGGGAAAAGGTTTTTTTTTTTTGGTAATCAGTAGGAAGGAGGAAGAATCAAACACACAGAGATACAAACATGCAAAGCTCCAGGAGGGAGAATCAATTCACAGTGAAGACCATTTGCTCATCTATCTATGTTTGCTAGGTAATTTAGACCTTGAAAGCAGTACAGTTAGCACGCTGAAATGGCATTACTTGTTACTGTTCAAGGTGAATAATGTGGCCTTCTAAGGCCAGGGTCATTATCTCTCTGAGCCTGCTTGTGGCAAGGTAGAGGAAAGAAATATAGTGTCTATCTAAGAAGACCAATAGTTTCAATTCAGATGTGCTTTGTATGAAACAGAAGCTCAGTATTTTATGGGGTACAGCATCATTTCCAGCACATCTTTTATAATATTCGCTTGGGGCTGGCAGGAAAACTGATACTGTTGAGCCAAACCCTAGAATTGGACAAGTTAATCACAGCAATGGTTACACTTTTGCATATTAATCATAGGATAGCCACCAAGGATAACAGGCAATAGCAAAAACAAAAGAGTCCGATATAAGCAAGTCAGAGCCAGGATGACGGTGTTAGAGCTGAGCTTTGCATTTGACCATTGTTCAGAAAGACATATTCAAACTGCCTGAATTCAGTCTAAGCAGGATTCATCCACACTAAATTCAGATGCCTACAGTGTAGATGTTTATGCTAAACTAAGTTATCATCTGAGATAACTGCTGTAGCTGGAGGACATTGAGTCAACAGAATGGCAGGAATACAATTCCTCAGATTCAGTGTGTAGGTACCTACATTAGGAAGACTTAAATTACACACTAAAATCTATTGACTCTATTGGCTGCAGACTCAGTTAAGGCAGCTAAACAAAAGCATCCAGTGCTGTTGGAGATGCCCTAACATATCTCTTTTGGAGTCCATTTAGTAGTCTAGAAGAGCTAGGGTCTCCCAAAGATCTGGTGTCCTATCTGTCTGATGTCTCAGGTACCTTAAAGAATTTCAGATATTACTAGATGTCAGTGCTTATGAAACTGATTTAAGCCCCATCTCTTCACTGTCAATAAATGCAGCTTAGAGTGATTTGTTCAGATGAGGACAAATTTCAGTAACTCTTCAGATAGATTCCACCTTCTTACTCACCAGAGGCATTACCACATCTAATGTCAGGCCATGACTGAAATATTTTTATCTCCCATTTCCCATGGTAATGGCACTTTCACTCCAAGCTGTCAAAGAAGAAAAAAACACTTGAAAGATGTAACCTAGGTCACTTAATAAGGATGATGGTTATTTTGATATTATTTACTATTGGGCAAAGTTGACAAAATTAGTGTTCTTCTCAAATGGTTTTAAGAAAATGCCTACCATTCTTTCCCATTCTATCCCCTCTACAGGGAGCCAAATCTTGCCTGCCTTAAGTAGCAGACAGTCTGATTTACTCATCACTTTCCTATTATGTCATTGCCATAACCATCATTAACTTAAATGGTAATTCAAATGTGGCCCAAAGTAGTTCCTATCAATGAAATTTTAACTTTTCCCTTGGTGAGTTATAAATAGGAACTGTTTCCCTCTTTGCTGGACTGTAAAATAGTTGGGTCATCTGGAGGAGAAAAGATTCTAACAGCAGAATTATCATTTTGCATGAGGGCAAGGATAAAAGATCTGCAAAAAGTCAGAGGTCTCTCTGTTCCCCACTTTCCTCTTGTAAAAGAAAACAGTGGGGAGAATGAAACCAGTATCACGACTGTGTCGTTGAAGAAATCATAATACAGATTCAGAAGAGAAACAATTTCTTACTATAGAAACGATACTACTTCAGGTACTTCATACCTACCGAGTGCTTGACTATCGTCCTTGACATTCCTTTACAATAGGGCTACTATAGAATTTATTTTCATAAAAATCAACCAATAAACAAAATAAGCAAATATGATAAGAGTTTTGCAGCTTTACCAAACACCGCAGGAGTCATCAGCAATCTTTAGGTACCTCACTTCCCAACAAAATCATCTTTCCCTGGAGTCAATGGAATAGTTACTTTCTATCTTTACTGATGGCATGCTACTATAAGCCCATCATACTGTAAGCTACATCAAGCTCATCTTACTCTCCCTATCAATCCTCTTCTACCTTTAAGTCTGTCCCTGTCTCAAGGCTGTCTCCTCTTCTTTTGTCCTAATACCTTAAGACTTATAATTTAACTGTGTTTGACAATTCATCATTTGAGAAATACAAGCAGATCTCTGACAGAGGTGACGCACTAGATTTCAAGTCCTCCCTCAAAAGAGTGGAAGAACTAAAACATCTACACCAAATCAGATCTATGCAAATCAGATCATCTTGATATCATTTATTTCTTAAAAGAGATGTATTAGGAGTAGTATTGCATAATCCTGTTCTTAGGAAAAGATTATTTAATTGAGTATGGCAAAATTTCTATAGAAAGCTAAATAGAGGTTCCTAAATTGAGAAATCATAATTCTATGCGACATTACTTGTGCCCTGGCTGAAATTAAATACATTAGCACTTGAGCTATTCAAGTTCAGCTCCTGAGGCTGTCTCATGTGCTGGCAAAGTGCTGATTGTTAATCCCAGTTCCCAGCTGTCAGAAAAACTAAACCAACAAGAATCTACTGCTGTGGACATGGTTGATTTTCCTGATATTTAGCTGCATGCTCAAATCTTGCATAATCCCATAGGGGACTGCTGGGTTTACAGTAAATCACTGTCATAGTCCACTTTAAAACCATTCCTGTAGCTGTTTCAGCCCTGAATCCTCCTTCATATGTGATACCTACCATGTGGTTTTCAATCAAATGAAAATTTTGTTGTGTGGTTTGTAATGTCAGGAATATTAACTACTTTTCCCCACAATTATGTCTCCATACAAAATTAATTATTATTACAAGAGAGTTGAGTTCAGTTTTAAAACTAGGTCACTTTGGATTTTGGGGCAATCCAAACTATCACCCTAGCTTCACAATTGCCATTTCAATGCTCTGTTGAGTTGGAAAAGGGTTGAAAAAGCCTATGTCATTTTACCCCCTTTCCATACAGTGTGCACTGCATACAAAAATTCACTTTGCATTCAGCACAAACATGTCACTGAAAGGACTGTGTCAGCAACCTTAATTGCTTGGCTGATGCCACAAGACTGATGGATTGTAGGCTCCTGCATTTCTAGAGGAAGGATGAGAACAGATGGGATTTTGCCAATTTAAACTTCTGTACATGTTTAATGTCCTATTTATCTCTTCCAGTGAGCCTGAAATGGTAATAAATGAACTAGATTTTTACTGGAATCTGTTAATGTCACAAGAATTGTTTGTGAAGAACAAAAAGCTCTATTAGCCTACATTGACCTGCAAAAAAACAACAGGCTGTGAGGAGTGGTTACCCACTTTCTAATTTGCTTAATGGCCTTTTAATGAGTGGGCTTATGGCTGTACAGTAAATACACTGGTCTATCACCCTAGAGACCTCTATTCATGCTATTTCCTGAAACTCTGAGACATCTATTATTTCTGTTCCTCTATATTTCACTCAGATGAGTCTAGCAGTACATCCAACCAATCAAACTATTTTAGGGGCCAGAATACAAATAACAGGGCTAAGATATTCCTGTTACAAGACTGAGAACTTCAGTGCCCCCTTCATCTACCTACCCTATGTAAATCTAAATCTAAATCTCTATCTAATGAGTTTCTGTACCTAAAGTGTATTTCACATTTTGTGTAGAAAAGCAGCCTATTTTTGCTGCTGTTGACATTATGATTTACCAGATGTCTTTGAAAGGTTCAGAGCTGTAAAAACCATAACATAATGGAATCATTGTTGTCTGGGAAAACAAGTAGAGCAGGCTGCACACACCAGGAAGACAAGGATGGAAACAGTTTGAGTTATTTTTTAAATTTGTCAGCTGAATCTGTCACACATTTTAAGTTTAGCACAGATACATTCTGATACCAAGATGTTTGTTTATTCTAGCTTAAATCCCTTAGGCATGGAAATCACAACAGAATTATCTTTCTGGTACTACTGGGTAAGAAACTCATGGGAAACTACTCTCCTGTTTGGTCTATAAGGACATCTTCAAGAATCATAAACTCAAATACTTCTGAGAAGAAAAAATAACAGGGGAAAGCAGCTTTACATCAGTTTTCAAAACTGAAAAAGTTTGGATGAATTCCAGATTGAATTTTAAGTGATAGAAGTATTTTCAACATTGGACATGTTTATAAGCAAACTGTAGCATATCTTGTAGGTTTTAGGGTTTTATGAAAGAATTACTGCTAATAGTGCACAGCCTTTATACATTATAGGCATACATATACACACATAGGCATACAAATTACACCACTGGTCTCTTCTACTGAGTCACACATTTTTTTCAGGATTACTTACCTTCTAACTAAAGTAAGACCGGAAGTTTTTGAACACCTGAAAAACAAAGCCCTTTTTAGATTGCTTGATTTAGTCATGCAAATTAGAAAATGTTGGCTCAAATAATTTGACTAAGACCATACAGTCAAATAGTAACACTTTCAGGAGTGGGTAAATCTCCCATATTCCCCAGCTTAGTCCTCTCTGCTCCATACAAATAAAAAGTATTAAAAAATAGCGTTCAAATTACCTCAACAGGTCATTTGTTCCCCCAGGCCTTACTGAGCACCTTTGTTAATGATGTAGTGCCTGAACACAAACCCAGAAACACTTAGCGAGAGTAAAAAAGTCTGCAAATAAATTAAAGACTAGCAAGTTCCAGTTATTCTCCTAATAGAGTCTATGATTAAATGGTTTCTATTTAAGCAGTAGCAATACCAAACTCTCCTATGCAAAATTGTAAAGGCTAATAGATACATCAGGCTTTAAACTAAAGAGAGAAAAGCAAGAAAGGAAGTGTTTTCAAAGCTTGGATAAAATCACTTGTATTTCAAACGACAATGTACGAAACACACTTATCCTTTTTCCTTTGCTTTCTGAACATGGTAAGTGGGGAAGTATTAGCACTTATATGCTAATGGATGAGGGGAAAAAAAAGATAAAAAAGAGATAAAAGTATTACTAAAGCATAGACATGTTGATCTAGAGGTCACTGATTTAATCTACTTGAATGATTTTTATAAACAGAATGCCAGTTTATAGGTAGGTACAAGCTTTCTGGGAGGTATAGCGCTGGAAGAAGAGGTAGAAGGATAACAGGGTATGACAGTGGTAGTTGAAATATCACAAAATGACATCTTCACAATGAAGACAATAAATGGAAGGAGAAAGTTTTGAGGTTCTCTTTCAAGAGCTTGGAGAAAAGGAGGCTGCATTATGTCCACACCAACATTTGCAAGGTCTAGAATGGATGGTGGGATTTCAAATGAATCTAAAGTCATTGGAATCTCAGTGTCTGCTGAGGTTTTTGTTTGGTTGGTGTTATTTTTTGTAAGTTCACTGGTAGGATAAATTGGTAACTATCAGACTACACCATCTACCAAGTGACATGAAGTTAAAATCATAGTCTGCAAATGCAGAATTTTGTAGGAGTTGTTATTCTTAAACGTTGGACATAGTAGAACTTGCGCAATCCATGGAGCTGTTACTTTAGTCCAAGCACAACTCAGAACTGATGTAGATCACTGATGTTGTACAGCAGATTACAGAATGAGTCAGACACTGCTTCTTCGTGTGTCAAAATTTATCAAAATATTTTTAAGGTCAAAATAGACCTAGCAGTCAGACCATTTATGTAACGTGAGTCTCTGTCCAGCAACCTGTGCTTGGAAAACTATTAGCACACAATATTATTCAGATATAGATTAATCCCATTTAACTTTGAGTACCTAACCAAATTACCTAGTGAGTGGGGATAGTGACCTATGCTCAATCTAAATTCAAGGGAGAAGAAACTACTTTTCTGAATTATTCATATCTTGGATAGCTTCAGTTGCCCATGGGAATTATCCAAGTCTATCTATCTCCACTGACTGGAAAGATCAACAAAAAGGAAGGAATCCTAAGGCTAGGCAAGATAAACCATGGAGGTACACAGAAATAAAGGCTTCAACATTTCCTTCAGTAGTTTGTTGTACCATCTGAAGCTCATGATTAATTTCTGTTTACTATTTGTCTTCAATTTCCAAATTTTGGACCTTGTGATATCAAGCACAGTGCATTGAGTGTAAAGCAGGAGCTTGGAGTACGCAAGAGGACTAACTCAACAGTCACATTAGCACCTTATGGCCAGTAATATCTTAGACAGCCAAGTGCATAAGTTTCTAAGATGAAGCCATTCAACAGCAAAAATAAGCAGTGCAATTAGAGCCACAGCAGCGCAGAAAAGTTCATTTATGTATGTATAAATTCAGTGATCCTGACTGCTAAAAATGGAGCGATTTTAGAGATAAATCAGGAAATCCTGTCATCTGAGGAATGTCTTCACAGTCACAAGTACAGGGTGTCTAGTCTTAAGATATCAATAATTAAAATAGTGACAAATATATATAATATTGACATTAAAAGAAAATGTCAACCAAAATGCATTTTACATAATTAAACAAAAATATAATGCTACTAACTTTAAAAAAAAAAAGGATAAAACCTGACAGTGAAATTCATATTCTTTTATTTGTGTATATAACAACTTTATTTGCACTAATAAAGTGCAAATAATCTTTATAACTTTAATT
>NW_009617771.1:0-9561 GCF_000690535.1 Cariama cristata | reverse complement strand
TTTAAGAGCCGTCCCAGCCTTGAACGGTGGCAATATTATACCTGCAGTAGGTACCTACAATTGGAGATCTGAATACCCCCTCGAAGTGCTTCCATAATAAGTGAAGAACATGAAGGTTTTACTTTTCTAAATAAAAGTTTTGAAAGAAATACATCCATTCCACAATAGTAACAAAAAAGTAAATTTATCTGAAAAAAAGTTCAAGAAAACATGTAATGACATGCCATGTATTCTTACGATCTAACAGATAAAACACTGCAGATTTTGAGTTAGAATTTTGTAAGAAGACACCAGTCTTTTTATACACATACCAGTTAAAGAGCCAGCTTGCTTTCTTAATGCAATTTATATTGAAGGTTATATTCCTTCATAATTATTTTGTTTGCAAAACAAGATTGCTAACAGTAACTGATTAGTTAAGCAGTGACGCTGCTTTCCCACGTGTTAACAAGAGCCTTTGTATACACAAGGTCTCATGCATTTTTCAATGGCAGGAATAGCAATTTTCTTGTTTGGCAGCTCCCAAATGTCATTTTGCCATAGCACCTATGTTAAGAATGGATACAATTTCTGTTAGTGTCTGGGAGGTTTTCCAATTAAATGAGTTGGAACTGACAGGACTTGAATGAGTTATTGTCTGTTTTTATGTCTTTTTAAAATTTGACTGCTTGATTTTTTTAGCACTTCAGCTGGGTTGTTAGCATAACTTAAGACTTTTTGTTAACTTCCCCAAAGTGAACTGTACAGTTCCAATTTTATATGCAGCCTTCACTTGATCTGATTTCAATAGCAGCTGGATTCCTCAACAGCTTTGTGTACCTGGGCCTCTGCTCCTGCATATCTGTTCTAATTCCTATTTAGTCAATCAGATTCTATTATTTTAATGAGATAACATTTTAACTTAGGTAAAATCCTAAAAGAATGAATTGGTCTTTCCACTTCAGTAAGAAAAAAATACATTATGTTTGAGTAGAAATAAACATCATCACTGATTATCATTAATAAATTATTAAATTAATCTAAATAAATTATTTGAAATTACAAAGGAGCAAGTACTTAGTGCCAACTGTTAATTACATTTTAAAAGAGTCTCTGATTTTCCTAAAACAACATCTGCTTTAGTTATGGATTTCACAGTTTCTTATACCAGTTTGCAATGTGTCCATTGAGTCATTTGCTCTTCAGAAAATAATTCTATTTATTTGTAAAGATAATTCCTTTTATGAAATGATATCCAATATTTCTCATTTTTCTACGCAACAGAGAAAGTATCTAAGCTGTTATCTTTCTTACTCAGTTTACTTCTGTCAATTATTTATTTCATGCAGGTTTTTCTGACCTAATCAATTTTCACACATTTTTTTCCACAGTCAGGCTTGGAAAGTAGAGTATATCCAGTTAGCTGAGGTGATGACTTCAGTTAAACAAAATAAGGAACTCTGGTATGCTGTGATTTATTTTATCAAATGCCTAGTGAATACCAAGGAAAGTTCTGGGTGCCTGATTTCTGTGCAATTTACATATCAGTTACATCGGGCATTGGAACGGGCTCCCCAGGGAGGTGGTGGACTCACCATCCCTGGAGGTGTTCAAAAAACGTTTAGATGTGGCGTTTTGAGACATGGTTTGGTGGATTTAGTGGGCATGGTGGTGTTGGGTAGAAGGTTGGACTTGATGATCTTTGAGGTCTCTTCCAACCGTAATGATTCTATGATTCTATGATTTGGTATTATTAATGCTTTTTGAAGTCAAGCCTTTGTTCTTTATCTGTTGTATGTGAGTGAGGTTTTTTGTTTTTAGTTGCCAAACCAAGAATCCCAGTTTTGCGTTGTGTTGTTTAACACTATGAACAAAGGCCAACTAACCTGGGTTAGGAATATTTAAGGATACCAACTGAAGGCAGAAGCTCAGCAGCAGCCAGGTGCCAGACACGATATTGCCCTGGATGCCAAAATGCTACAGCTTTCCGTCTGATGGACTGAAATCCATGGTGAAGACCAGGCCGTCCTGTCTGGGCAGCACAGTGGTTCCACAGCTCGCTTGCTGGATGCTAGATACCCATGGCCACGGCTTTCTGCCAGTAGAGATGATGATCCCCCAATTGGGATCCAGAGGCCAGCTGGGCTTGTCTCATCCCACACCCTGGGCAGTCAGAGTGACTGGGGCTCTCAGATCACACCAGGTATGCCTGGACATTACCATGCTCCCTGAAAAAACATTCCTGGAGTCCATTTCTTTTGGAAAAGGTGAAGTAGGACATGACAGTGGGTTCCCTTTCACACAGTGCTGTAGTCAACAGAGTATTCTCGGGGGTTGTGTTAGGGACAAGGACGTCCACTCTCACCAGGGCCACCACCACCACAGCTTTTCCCACCACAGTATCTGAGGGTTTTGGTTTTAGCCTGTAGGTAATTACGTGTAGCTACTCTCACCTTCAGAGCCGCCTGTAGCTTTGTGTCTTCTCTGCACATAAAAGAATGTCAGGAAACTAAGGAGGTAATTTAACAGTTGTTAAGGTCTCAGAACACCAAGCTCCTTTATCTGTTTCCCTTTCAGGGTTTTCACCCTGAAAGAAGCCTGGTAAGATCTACAGCTATATATTTATGCAAGGTAACCTCAAATCTCAAGATAAATTCCCTCAAATCTCGACTTAAATGGTTATTTTAGCTACAATGGGTATCCTTTCTACACTCAGTACATCCAGATGATATCAGATGGTATCTTGTTGCCAAGACACTGCACAAACAGCAGCGAGCACGCAAGGAGAGGAGCAGCCTTTGCTAGGGAGAGCATGCATTTGTGTAGGTGTCACAGACAGATATGGATAGATGGAAAGACATGCAATGTGTAAAAAGGGTGACAGTTTGTAGCTCTCAGAATTACCGCCACAATATCTTTTTTCTTCCTAGAGTTGTAAAGGGGTTTTGTGGACTTTTTGTTCTGTTTTTACTAAAACTTGGTGTCTTAAAACCCCATAGGAAGAGAGTGCAGCAAGAAGACTATAGATAGTCAATAAGCACCAGCAAAGAACTTTGTTTTCTCTTCAGATATACAAGGTTTTGAAGCATTTTTGTTAAACTACAGTCACAATTGGAATCTGGAGGTTATAAATTACTATTATCTCTGATGTAATTTCTTTCCAATTCTTATCCAGACACGACTGGAATACTGACTATTGTATTGTCAGTGAAATTGAGCAAACACCGATACTTAAGCAGAATAAGATTTCTACTTCACTCGCAACATTTCTTGCTGTCTTCAGTGTTTCTTACCTCAGTTTGCTCCCCCACCTTGAGTAATCAGTCCTACTATTCATCCCGAAAATTCTGACATATCTGACTTCTCGCTATTTTCTTTGGTATTTTTTTAAATATTTTTCCTGTTGGTGACATTGGGGAAGAGGTTTGGAAGGTTTGTGTAGTTTTCCAGTGTTTGTAAAGCAGCCAAATGTTGAATTTTAGCCATCTCACTGGGAAGTTTAGAGAGAAGTTCAAAAGATCTTATCCCTTAGCTACTGATAAAACTTAATAGACATTGTTTTACTTTTTTATTACAGTCATTATGGTCTTTTTATAGTATTAAGATTTTCAAATTCACACTCACATTTCATAATCAGTTTCACGTTTAATTAGACAAAATTCTGAAATTTGGTTGGCTCAAATTAAAGGTGTTTATCTATATATAAACACCTGTGATGAGAAACAGTCTTCTGTTGGGTAGTTATGGACCTCCTATATTGGGTCTGTAGGTAAGCAGATTTCTCTTTCCTTTTTCAAATGAAAATAATGTAAGTTTTAATGGAAGTTAAGCCTGTGCTTAAATATTGTGTTGAATTAGGTAATGATTACTTGCTTGTTAAAAATAAATTATTGCTTTCTGTTTTGATTTGATTCCTTAAATGATGAAGGAGCTGTCTAGATCTGCTAACATGTACTTGCACAATAGCAAAATCATCCGGGCAATCTTCTTACTCCATGATTCCTTTATATTTTTTATAGTTCATATAAACTAGGATTTAAGCAGCTGTGAGTATGTTCAGGGAAATATAAATCATGCACTGCATCGCACATCATTGTAGATTTGTGGCCCCATCCCATACGATGCCTAGCAACCCAGAGCTGGCCCAGCTTCTGCTAGCCAAGCCACATGAGGATAAATCCTCTCTATTTTTAACTTTTAACAAACAAGGCATTAACTGCAGGATGTAAGACAATACAAATGGTGTCTTGCAGAGAAGATACGAAAAGGTGTAGCGGAAAGATACCTCTGCAATATGCAGGTATGTAATAACAGCCCTATTTTGCCTGAGGTTGCCTATCTTATTCCTGTAGTTATAAAGCAAATGAGAGGAGCAGAATTACATTTTGTGGGAGCTTCATCAGGGGGTGAAGTGCAGTGCCCTGTAGGGCATTGGAAATGTTACTTATTGATTGAAGTGAAGCGTGAGATAAAAATGTTGAGTAACACTGGTTAGGGGATAACCCTCCTGATATATCAGTAAAATTTCATACATATCATTGATCGTCTAAGGGGTTCTGACATAAGGGTTTAGGGGCACAGTAAATTTCTCTAAAATACTGTATTTTTAAGGAAACGTGAAGGAAGATTTCAATAGCCTATGAATCCTAACTCCCTGGAATGATCTGTCAAACATAAATTATTATTACCTTGCATCTATGATACAGTATATTTCTTAAAAGTTCCATAGCCAGCAAGGCATGTATTCGTATCAACAGACTGTAGTCTGATTTTTCTAGTTATTCAAAATTGAGCTCTCTTTAATGCTCCGTTCCCAAAGGACATATCTTCAGTGCTCACTCTGCATCAACTTAACAAGTGCTTCTTCTACAAATGAAAGCAGTCAATGTTCTCCCATAGCTGATCCTCCGCCATTGTTTCCTTTTCAAGATTTTTCTTTTATTTTTTTACCAAATGAGGGACTTTGAATAGTTGTTTTCATTTCTGCGATAGCTGGGCCACCACTTAAGTGAGTAGCTTATTCTTACTGTCATTATTATTTGAAATATCCAGAAACATGGTTCTGGCCTACATAAAAAAATGTCAGGGGTGAATGACAAAGTATTGTTCAGTCCTCAGTAGTCAGATAAGTACAAGCTTGTCTGGAAATTGGGAGTTCAGAAGTTCAACAAGAGTTCAAATGCTATTAAGTTCACATTTCATTAGAGAGAGAGAGAATGAGTGATGGATGCTCATACTAGGGTTCTGGATTTAAAAAGATATGTTATGGCTCCTATATGCATTTTGAATTTTATCAGATTTGAATTTTATAAATTGTACTACTGTGGCTGGGCAAACAATTCAAGGAAGCCACCAGTTAAACAGGAACAGATGGGAGTAGGCTTAAATCAATCAGTCAGTGGTCCTTAAAAGATGCAGGTGACTATGGATGAAAGACTTGAAATCAGGATGTGCAGTTGGAAAATGCTGTAAACTGATCCAAAATAAAAAAACAGTCACATTAGTGACACAGATCATAGATACCGGCAAGTGGGGGCTGCAGATTTCTCCTGGCTGTATCTGATCTTTTTGAAAAATTTGGTTGACTGATTAAATGACAGCTAGTTCTTGAAGGTTTCTTTAAGCCCTGAAAGAAATCATGGACTCCATTGAAACAAAAAGTTAGAAGGAAACCTCAGAAGGTTGTTGACTTCATTTCCTAGCTCCAAAACAAGGTCAGTTTCTGGTCTACCTCTGACTCTTTAACTGGATCTGTTCTTCAAATCTCCAATGCCAGGAATTCTTTAAACTTCAGAGATAATTAAATCCAGTGTTCAAATATCTTGACAGCTAAGAAATTTTTGTAATATCTAACTTAAATGTCTCTTGTTATAAATTAGGCCTCTCGTCTTGTTGATCATTACCATTGACAGTCTCAGATCTCTTAACATGATTATACTGTCCTGTCTCAGACTTCTCTTTTCTGGACTGAACATTTTCTTCAGCTTTTCCTGTACATTTTTTAGATTACTTATCACTTTTGTTCATCACTTGGGGTTTCCCTCTAGTTTATCCATAACCTCTTTTAATGATGGTTTTCAAAATGGGACATAATGTTGTCATTGAGTCTCTACCATTTGTTCCAAGGAGCATAATAACTATGTAGCATATTAATAATTGCTTGCATGTTAATATTTAACTAGCAATAAGTCTTGTATGTAATGAGATTTCAGAACGAGACTTGTCTGTTTTGTGACAGCATCTCAAACACTGACTCATTTCATGTGAATCCCCCTGAGCCCTTCTTGCAGTGTTGCCAGCTAGCCAGTTACTCTGGATTTTTCTCATTTTGCACTTATGAATTTAATTTTTGTTTCCTTCCTGAGGAACTTTTCACTTGGTCTTATCAAACTTCATTCTATTGAATTCAGACTAGTCTTGAAATTTGAATTCTTAATTCTGCTTTTGACTATTGAAGACCATGTTGTACTTCTCAACTTTCTGTCATCTGCAAATTTTATGGGATTAGTCCCCTATTTCATCATTACAATGTTCAAGGTTTATATTGAATATTAATGGAGAGAGACTTTTTGCAGAGCCTCCAATTTGTCAGGGCCTTCTATTTTGAAAGCAAGTTCTTGATAAAACCACTTCAACAATATTTTCCAAATTCGCATATGAAAATGTTGCAGAGACTGTGACACCGACTTCACTATAGTCAAGATGTACCGTATCTGCTGTTTCTGTCCCACCCACTAGGCCTTGGTACCCCACTGAAAGAGAGAACTGGAATAATGTGACTGCTCTTGACAAATCCATATTGACTTTTTTTTTTTACTGTATTATCCTTCAAGTGCTTACAATCTGAGAGGTTTAGGAATTTGTTCCAGTAGCTTTCCAGGTAACAAGTTTAGCCTGGCTGGCTTATAGCTACGCCTGGCAATAGTTGAGGCCGTATTTGGGTTTGGCCTTCTGGCGAACAAGTTAAGGAAAATTATGTCACAGCTCTGGGCTTAGCTCCAAAAAGAACGGCAACTCTATCATTTGGATTTCTGACAAAACTTCGAGTTTTGGATGGAGCTGCAATACTATTACAGACACTATTGCTTTCCTGTGCTGAGAGCTGCTGCAAATAATACCTATTTGTTCCATGTTGACACAGAAAAATAGAAGTCATCTGAATTAGAGTAATGTTAGCATATATATCCATTAATATTTACAACTGGTTGTGCTAGCAGTATAGACAGTTTCTGCAGGCAGAGGCTAGAGGGAAAACAAGTAACTTCTTGACCTCAAGGGAAGCAGAGCAAGAGATATACAAGAAGTATGATGAGATCACTCTTTCAGCAGAGAAGTAGGTCATATTCAGAAAACAGATATTCCCAAATTTCTTGTGAATCACTTTTGATAATCCTACAAGCCGACTCTCTGTATGTGTCTGAATATTTCCATTCTTTTCTTTATTATCCATACGTACAGTGAAAGCAGTCTTGCATAGTTTATCCCTAAATAACTTGGTATGCAGACCTATATGCTTTCTGATTATATTTGTGCCATGTTTTATACAATGGAGCCCTAATACTAAGGACACTATGCATTGATAAAATATAAAAATTAAAATGTGAATGCCAATACTGAGCCAAAGAGGAGGAAATTGTTTCTGCTCTCCTCAGATGACTGTACACAAAATCCAGACTAGGCTAGTTGCAGCATGTAGGGAACTAAATTGTCTGAGGGGTGCCAAGCATGATTATACTGTCAAAAAGAAGTATATAGAGGGAGTATGCATGTGAAAAACAAATACAAAGAGACATGGGAGCAGTGTGAGAAAAGGGCACGACAGATAGAGGACAGTGGGCAAGCAAGCAAGAGGCAGAGAGCAAGACTGAAACTAAGCAGGTAGATAGTCCTGTGAACACGGGGTACACCGCGTTCTGGTCTCTGCTTCAGTGATCTTGTTGCTTGTCTCTTAGCAAAAGGTTATTTATTGCTGGACCCATTCTTGCAAGCAGGAGAGCTGGCAGGTCTGCGGTGCAAATGCGTACACCTCGTCTCGACTGCTTCACTGCCCAGTAACAACCCGGGTGGAAGCAGGATTTGCTCTCAGCCCACGCAGCAGCCAGCTGGCTCAGGCAGGCTACTCCCAGGGAGCTGGGAAAGGGGATGCTGAAGCCCATGGGGTGGAAAAAAGGACTGAATCCCATTTCTTATTCTTTCCTGGTTAGCTCTCAAAAAATTAAACACACTTGTAGAGTGGCAGCTAGAGGGACATCTCAAATGGCGCTAGATACCCATTTTAGGCAACTGAATAAAGCCCTAAATTTCTCTTGATTACAATGAGAGCAAGCTGACATGTTTAAAGCATCCAAATTCGTGTGTCAACAATCTGAATAGAAACTGAAATGCTGTGTAAGAAGTGCTAAGCAACATAGGTCTGGTCTGCAGGGATGGCTTCCAAAGGCACTCAGTCTTGCCGGTGCAGGCAGCGGAGACTCAGGCACTCTTCACCTGATTCACCCCTCAGGCAATGCAGGTAGACAAGAGCACTGCTGGTGGTGGAACTACAAATCAAAAATAAATGCACAGAGGAATTATGGTACTTCCTGAATTAGAAGGTTAAACAAGAGTGTCTGACAGCAGTGCCTTGCTTTGGTGTGCACACCTATGTGCAGGGGAAGCACTCTTGCTCTTGCACACCCTGAGGTTCCCCTCTGGGCGAACACACCAGGATCTCCATCCTCCCAGCCCACATGACAGCCAGAAGCAAAACAGTTAATGCTGTCCTCGAACGAAATAGCCAACACAAGTGCTCACACACTGATATTGCAAAAGAAGTCAGATAGGAGGGAGAGTAACTAAATTCAGTTGCTGTAAATTACAGTAAGAAAAATGTAAAACAAGAAAAAGTCACAACTGTACACGTTTAGCAAAGCTTTCCTCCCTCGGTTTTGGGCTGAGTGAAATCCAGGCACTATCAGGAGACAGTTAGGTAGTAGGAAGCTTTTTTGGACTTAAGGTTTTAGCCTGGGATACAGGAAGAATATTTGCTCTCATTTGTCTCAATCCTGGGCAGGAGGTTATTCTAAATTTAGACAACCTATTGCCAATCTGCTGAGCAAATACTACATATTTTATTTGAATATTTACCTGGATCTCCAGCAAATTCTGTGATCTGATAGTACAATTTACTTTTTTTTTCAATTCCAAACGAGCTATTAATTTATACTAAAAGCTCTAGAAGACTAAGACAACAATACCTGCTATGACACAAATGTGTCTAAAGAAGTACATAACGAATGACCTTGATAAATAGAACCAGATTATGAGGTGTGAGCTGGAATCTGGATGCTGAGGTACTATCAAGAATCACACAGTAAATAGGATGTCTGGCCTGAAAAAGTGATAAGACAGAACTTGGGAGAATTTAATCCTGATGAAGCTAAGCGGAGTGGTAAGTTTTACCTCAATTTAGTGCAGACAGAAATTGAGTTTCCATAAGGTCGTAGAATCACAGAATCGTAGAATCATTTATGTTGGAAAAGACCTCAAAGATCATCAGGTCCAACTGTTAATGTAACATGGCCAAGCCCACCACTAAACCAT